>NC_088243.1:56282057-56287057 GCF_036934945.1 Oncorhynchus masou masou
ATATATAACAGCGTTCTCTGTTGGAACAGTCCCTGCATCAATATCCCATTCATATTTGATGAGTCTTCGTGCCTTAATGATAAAAGTAATTTACACAACGCTCCGGTGTTAAACTAACAGAGACGCGCTGTAGCCCGGGGCACTCGCGGACACATTATTATCAGGGAACGGGACGTCAGCGACAGTGTGTAGATGAGGACTGTGTTTAGTACTAACGATGCATGGGGCTCTTTAGGACAATTACGAGTCGGGACGGCGGTTGTTAGGATGTCGCTCTGTTTCATGGATATTTGCAATGCTGCTTCTTGTTGTGACGTCACCTCTGTTTTATTATCGTGCTGCCATTCATCTCATGTCGTTGCGATGCCATTTCAAATCAAATCAAAAGTTGATTTGTCACGTGCGCTGAACACAACACAACCTTACAGTGAAATGCTTACTTACAGGCTCTAACCAATAGTGCAGAAAAGGTATTAGGTGAACAATGGGTGAGTAAAGAAATAAAACAACAGTCAAAAGACAGTGAAAAATAACAGTAGCGAGGCTATAAAAGTAGCGAAGCTATAATACAGACACCGGTTAGCCAGGCTGATTGAGGTAGTATGTACATGTATATATGGTGACTATATATGATAAACAGAGAGTAGCAGTAGAGTAAAAGAAGGGTTGGCGGGTGGTGGGTGGCAGGACACAGTGCAGATTGCCCGGTTAGCCAATGTGCAGGAGCACTGGTTGGTTGGGCCAATTGAGGTAGTATGTACATGAATGTATAGTTAAAGTGACTATGCATATATGATAAACAGAGAGTAGCAGCAGCGTAAAAGAGGAGTTGGGGGGGCACACAATGCAAATAGTCCGGTTAGCCATTTCTCTTGTTCTGTTGTGAGGTCACCTCTATTTTGTGTTGTAGTGATTTCATTTCTGTTGTTGTGATGTCATTTCCCTTGTGTTATTGTGATTTCATTTCTCTTGTGATGTCACCTCTTTTGTGTTGTTGATGTAATTTCTCTTGTGTTGTTGCGATGTCACTTCTCTTGAGTTGTTGTGATGTAATTTATCTTGTGTTGTTGATGTAAGGCTGCCCACTGTTTGGCTTCTTGGTTTCCAAACTCCCTTTCAATGAGCGATGCTCCACTTCCATCGTACTCCTTGTTAGTTCTTAGCGCCAGTAGATGATCAGATTTGGGTTGCTTTTATTTCCAATGGTGGACCACACAAACAAAAATTTTCACACAGAGAAATTTAAGTCCTACATTCACATGAGGATACTTAAAACCCTGCTATTGTCACGGTTGTTGCAAGAACAGGACCAAGGAGCAGCGGATGTTGAGTTCCACATATTTATTATAAAATGAAACTTAAGCCAAAAACAATAAATCAAATAAACGAACAATGGCAAGTGACTACGTGGTGCACATGCACAAACACAAAAAGAATATCCCACAAACACAGGTGGGAAAAATAGCTACTTAAATATGATCCCCAATTTGACAACGATTACCAGCTGCCTCTAAATGGGAATCATACAAAAACATCAACATAGAAAATAAAACTAGAACACAACATAGAAATTATCAACTAGAATACCCCCTAGTCACGCCCTGACCTACTACACCATAGAGAAACAAGGGCTCTCTATGGTCAGGGCGTGACAGCTGTATTAAAAGTCTTATTGCAAATGATAGGAGTTGTAGCTTTTCTTATCTCAGATCGCGTTTGAAGAGTTTATGTATTAATTCACAATTGGTCCAAAAAGCGGGATAAGTGGGGATGGAGAGGAGAGGATATGAGGGGCGTTGAGGAGAAGGGATGCAAGCAGAGGTCTAGATTAGTAGTCGTCTCAGGGCTGTAATGAAAAATAATTACTACTGTAAAGAATGGAAGCCTGATGACATGAGGTTGTCACTACATATCTTACCCTCTGCTCCAACTTTCCCCTCCCCTCCTTCTCTCCTTCTTTTATTAATGAACAGTATGACTGACTCTCCCTCAGCTCTTCAAGAGGGGAATAATAATATGGTCTTCTAATGCCACTTCCCTCTAAATACTTAAGTGGCAGGTTAGTTGAACTTACGCTGCTCCTTCTAGTCACAACTGGATGAGACTGTAAGGGTTTTCCTCTGGTGAAGGAGAAGCGGACCAAAATGCAGCGTGGTGGTTATTCATGTTCTTTAATAAAAGGAACTCGACATGAAATAACTAACAAAACAATAAATGTGTGAAAAGCTAAACAGTCCTATCTGGTGAAAACACAGAGACAGGAACAATCACCCACAAACACACAGTGAAACCCAGGCTACCTAAATATGGTTCCCAATCAGAGACAATGGCTAACACCTGCCTCTGATTGAGAACCATATCAGGCCAGACATAGAAATAGACAAACAAGACATCCAACATAGAATGCCCACTCAGATCACACCCTGACCAACCAAAACATAGAAACATACAAAGCAAACTATGGTCAGGGTGTGACAGAGAGAGAGAAATTAAATGAATAATGAGAGAGTCAATCCTAATGCACAGTTCATTTACCCGGATGTGTTTTCCTCTCTTCTTGGAAAGCACTCTGAAGTCACCCGGTCCTTATGTCCACTTCTCATACTCGTCTGCCTTCATCCTTTATCTGATCAGGCATCGAGACAGAAATCAATTTGACAAGGGAGCCTTGCCTAGTGCTGTAGTTTAAACCAGGTCAGTAGATGAATACGAGGCTTATTTTGGAACAGAGTAAATGCAGCAGTCATTCCAGGCAATGGATGAATGGATAGTGTCTTAGCTGACTAAGGACTCAAAAGATGAGAAAATACTCCGCAAAACAATCTTGGATCGTATTATAAGTGTGTATTGTGTGGTGTGTGTGTGTGCTTGGCATTGCAACGTGAGGTTGAGCGTGTGGGATCAGAGTTTTGGTTGAAACGATACACGCAGGGCTAGGATTGGTGGATGGATTTGATTTTGATTGGATCACAACCCACCCAAAGCCCACATCTTCACATTGTGATTGTGGGTTTTATAAAACATCAGAGGACCACATTACAGAATATGTCTAAAGTCGTCCAATATGGGACCTTCCTTGCAGATGTGCACTAGCCATTTAATGGGGATGAGTGGGTGAGTGTGGGGGCTATATATGTTATCTGTCTGTCCTTGCATTTTCTCACCAAGGACTTTAAAGGCCAAATACAGACTTTTTAAAAAAAAATCTCAATATCAAATAATTTCTGTGTAACAATGAAATACCTTACTGTTATTTTGTTCAATTAAAATAAAAATGAAAAATAAGCAAAAATAGCTTCTTTGCCAAGAACAATTTCTAAAGCTTGAATTTTGTTCGGAGTGTCTGGGAGTGGTCTGAGTGAGGGATCTAATTGGACGAGGGATATGTAACCTGAAAACTAGCTGTTATTGGCAGAGAGGTTTGAAACTCTCTTTGTAATTGGTCTATTAACTCATACCACCTGGTGATGTCGCCGCCAGGCAGGCTAAATCTCCATCCCACCAAAACCACCATTTCAGGCGGTTCTTTCAAACATCTCTTACACTAAAACGGCATTATCACTTTCACAATTTTACAGTAGTTATTCCAACTTCATAGTGTGAAATATGTATAAAACACAGGCAATCACGTCTTTTTGACCACACTGCCCCTTTAAAAATGATGGGAATTATGTGTGTTTGTCTAAAATGTTAAACTATGAATTATGTCAATGGTAGAAGCATGTTTGAGCTTTACTTTTGAATACTTGTCCTACAGACTTGGGCATATCAGGAGAAAGTGTTTCTAAAAATAGTATCATTTTGCATAACCATTTAAGGCCTTGAATAGCATCTGGTTCCTTGTGGAGCATTGCACCATGGGAGATTCTGTGGGGTGGATGGCATGATGAAAGCTGCAGCCCTTCATCCCAGCGGGACACTAAGCTGAGTGGAATGAAGTTCGAGAAAAGTTTAATTTCCCGTCTTGTCAAAAGACAATGGCAGTTTAATTCAACTTGACATCTTGTTTAACACATATTAAATATGAATAACTCCATTTTAGAGAGATTCCCTTCTCACTCCAGTGATTGAAAGTCTTAACAACAAATCAATGAAGTCTTTCTTTTGTCTTCTGGACCGAAGGTGACATCAATAGCCCTGAAATGAACACTGAGAGTCCTCTCTGGAGTTCAACCCCCAGAACGTGCCTTGGTGAAATGACAAGGACTTCTGAACTGCGTATATAAACAGGTACGTGGGCAGCAATTCATTTGATCCTGGCCTCATCTTGAATTATTGAAAAGCTTGTACAATTAATAGCTAATCCTATTCGATGGGTTCATAATCATAATGCCCATCCGTTCTGTATTTGAATATGCTAATCAAATTAATTGGCATCTGTTATTCATGGTTATGTAATTGAAACATCTCTGCTTTTCTTCCCGTAGTGCCACAGTGTTCTCCCCACACAGCTCAAGAGGAAAATGACCACTGTAGATTGACTGTATTGGGAAAAGGGAGATGTGTTCTGCAACTGATTCTGTTTAAAAAGCAAGATAGTGTGTCTTATATTCTTTTGTTTACCTGATATTTAATGACGTGTGTCTATTGACATGTCATCTTGGTTAACCCAGAACTAAATTCTTGCTTAATTGGTCAGATGCTTGATTAATTCTGGGTCCATACATGTTAAGAGAAGGGATGAATAGATGCTTAAACGAGGGGCGTCACGAGAACGATTAGCTCCGCCCTCTCTTTTTGCAATTTACAGGCAAGTGTAGGGGCCAAATGTCCCCTCCCCTTCCGAAATGTGAAATATGCTATTGTGTGAGTGATTGTGCCTGGGCGTTGTCAGGGATCGATTACAAGTTCACACAGTTCTTAGTACATTTGTAGAGCTTCCAGGTATTTTATCTCTAACAATATTCTAAATTTAATGAAGGCCTTTTGTTAATGTAATGTGTTTAATCAGGGTGTGGCTCTGTGTGTCCTACTGTTAGAACACAGACATGCACAACCTT
>NC_088243.1:56289557-56344557 GCF_036934945.1 Oncorhynchus masou masou
CACTCTTCATACCTCTGATACCTCCTTTGTCCCACCTCCCACACATGCGGTGACCTCACCCATTACAACCAGCATGTCCAGAGATACAAGCTCTCTTATCATCACCCAGTGCCTGGGCTTACCTCCGCTGTACCCGTACCCCACCATACCCCTGTCTGCGCATTATGCCCTGAATATATTCTAACATGCCCAGAAATCTACTCCTTAGGCGATCAGTTTTGATAGCCTTTAGCCGCACCCTCATACTACTCCTCCTCTGTTCCGCGGGTGATGTGGAGATAAACCCAGGCCCTGCATGTCCCCAGGCACCCTCATTTGTTGACTTCTGCGATCTAAAAAGCCTTGGTTTCATGCATGTCAACATCAGAAGCCTCCTCCCTAAGTTTGTTTTACTCACTGTTTTAGCACACTCTGCTAAACCTGATGTCCTTGCCGTGTCTGAATCCTGGCTCAGGAAGGCGACCAAAATTTCTGAGATTTCCATACCCAACTATAACATTTTCCGTCAAGATAGAACTGCCAAAGGGGGAGGAGTTGCAGTCTACTGCAGAGATAGCCTGCAAAGTAATGTCATACTTTCCAGGTCCATACCCAAACAGTTCGAACTACTAATTTTAAAAATTACTCTCTCCAGAAATAAGTCTCTCACTGTTGCTGCCTGCTACAGACCCCCCTCAGCTCCCAGCTGTGCCCTGGACACCATTTGTGAATTGATTGCCCCCCATCTAGCTTCAGAGTTTGTTCTGTTAGGTGACCTAAACTGGGATATGCTTAACAGTCCTACAATATAAGCTAGATGACCTCAATCTCACACAAATCATCAAGGAACCCACCAGGTACAACCCTAAACCTGTAAACAAGGGCACCCTCATAGACGTCATCCTGACCAACTGGCCCTCCAAATACACCTCCATTGTCTTCAACCAGGATCTCAGCGATCGCTGCATCATTGCCTGTATCCACTACGGATCCGCAGTCAAACGACTACCCCTCATCACTGTCAAACGCTCCCTAAAACACTTCTGTGAGCAGGCCTTTCTAATCGAACTGGCCCAGGTATCCTGGAAGGACATTGACCTCATCCCGTCAGTTGAGGATGGCTGGTCATTCTTTAAAAGTAACTGCCTCACCATTTTAGATAAGCATGCTCCGTTCAAAAAATGCAGAACTAAGAACAGATATAGCCCTTGGTTCACTCCAGACCTGACTGCCCTCGACCAGCACAAAAACGTCCTGTGGCGGTCTGCAATAGCATCGAATAGTCCCCGCGATATGCAACTGTTCAGGGAAGTCAGGAACCAATACACGCAGTCAGTCAGGAAAGCAAAGGCCAGCTTCTTCAGGCAGAAATTTGCATCCTGTAGCTCTAACTCCAAAAAGTTCTGGGACACTGTGAAGTCCATGGAGAACAAGAGCACCTCCTCCCAGCTGCCCACTGCACTGAGGCTAGGTAACATGGTCACCACCGATAAATCCATGATTATCGAAAACTTCAACAAGCATTTCTCAACGGCTGGCCACTCCAACCTCGGCCAACAGCTCCCCCCCCCCAAGCCTCTCCAGGTTCTCCTTTACCCAAATCCAGATAGCAGATGTTCTGAAAGAGCTGCAAAACCTGGACCCGTACAAATCAACTGGACTTGACAATCTGGACCCTATATTTCTGAAACTATCCGCTGCCATTGTCGCAACCCCTATTACCAGCCTGTTCAACCTCTCTTTCATATCGTCTGAGGATTGGAAAGCTGCCGCAGTCATCCCCCTCTTCAAAGGGGGAGACTCCCTGGACCCAAACTGTTACAGACCTATATCCATCCTGCCCTGCCTATCTAAGGTCTTCGAAAGCCAAGTCAACAAACAGGTCACTGACCATCTCGAATCCCACCGTACCTTCTCCGCTGTGCAATCCATCCTCCATCGATAAAAGACAGTACTGTGCAGCCGTCTTCATCGACCTTGCCAAGGCTTTCGACTCTGTCAATCACCATATTCTTATTGGCAGACTCAGTAGCCTCGGTTTTTCTGATGACTGCCTTGCCTGGTTCACCAACTACTTTGAAGACGGAGTTCAGTGTGTCAAATCAGAGGGCATGCTGTCCGGTCCTCTGGCAGTCTCTATGGGGGTGCCACAGGGTTCAATTCTCAGACCAACTCTTTTCTCTGTATATATCAATGATGTTGCTCTTGCTGCGGGCGATTCCCTGATCCACCTCTACGCAGACGACACCATTCTGTATACTTCCGGCCCGTCCTTGGACACTGTGCTATCTCACCTCCAAACGAGCTTCAATGCCATACAACACTCCTTCCGTGGCCTCCAACTGCTCTTAAACGCTAGTAAAACCAAATGCATGCTTTTCAACCGTTTGCTGCCTGCACCCGCACGCCCGACTAGTATCACCACCCTGGATGGTTCCGACCTAGAATTTGTGGACATCTATAAGTACCTAGGTGTCTGGCTAGACTGTAAACTCTCCTTCCAGACTCATATCAAATATCTCCAATCTAAAATCAAATCTAGAGTCGGCTTTCTATTCCGCAACAAAGCCTCCTTCACTCACGCCGCCAAACTTACCCTAGTAAAACTGACTATCCTACCGATCCTCGACTTCGGCGTTTTAATCTACAAAATAGCTTCCAACACTCTACTCAGCAAACTGGATGCAGTTTATCACAGTGCCATCCGTTTTGTTACTAAAGCACCTTATAGCACCCACCACTGCGACCTGCATGCTCTTGTCGGCTGGCCCTCGCTACATATTCGTCGCCAGACCCACTGGCTCCAGGTCATCTACAAGTCCATGCTAGGTAAAGCTCCGCCTTATCTCAGTTCACTGGTCACGATGGCAACACCCACCCGTAGCACGCGCTCCAGCAGGTGTATCTCACTGATCATTCCTAAAGCCAACACCTCATTTGTCCGCCTTTCGTTCCAGTTCTCTGCTGCTTGTGACCGGAACAAATTGCAAAAATCGCTGAAGTTGGAGACTTTTATCTCCCTCACCAACTTCAAACATCTGCTATCTGAGCAGCTAACCGATCGCTGCAGCTATACATAGTCTATCGGTAAATAACCCCATACTGTTTATATTTATTTACTTTTCTGCTCTTTTGCACACCAATATCTCTACCTGTACATGACCATCTGATCATTTATCACTCCAGTGTTAATCTGCAAAATTGTAACTATTCGCCTACCTCCTCATGCCTTTTGCTCACAATGTATATAGACTCTTTTTTTCTTTTTTTCTACTGTGTTATTCACATGTTAATTGTTTACTCTATGTGTCACTCTGTGTTGTCTGTTCACACTGCTACACTTTATCTTGGCCAGGTCGCAGTTGCAAATGAGAACTTGTTCTCAACTAGCCTACCTGGTTAAATAAAGGTGTTCTCAACTAGCCTACCTGGTTAAATAAAGGTGTTCTCAACTAGCCTACCTGGTTAAATAAAGGTGTTCTCAACTAGCCTACCTGGTTAAATAAAGGTGTTCTCAACTTGCCTACCTGGTTAAATAAAAGTGTTCTCAACTAGCCTACCTGGTTAAATAAAATTGTTCTCAACTAGCCTACCTGGTTAAATAAAGGTGTTCTCAACATGCCTACCTGGTTAAATAAAAGTGTTCTCAACTAGCCTACCTGGTTAAATAAAAGTGTTCTCAACTAGCCTACCTGGTTAAATAAAAGTGTTCTCAACTAGCCTACCTGGTTAAATAAAGGTGTTCTCAACTTGCCTACCTGGTTAAATAAAGGTGTTCTCAACATGCCTACCTGGTTAAATAAAAGTGTTCTCAACTAGCCTACCTGGTTAAATAAAAGTGTTCTCAACTAGCCTACCTGGTTAAATAAAGGTATTCTCAACTAGCCTACCTGGTTAAATAAAGGTGAAATGAAGAAAAAAAATGAGTATGAGTCTCTGAATCGGAGATGAAATTCCTCTCTGCCTATTTCACATAGTTTTTCTGGGTTAGAACACTTCACAACTCTGTTTAACTGCACTCCGAAAGCACACACTGCTCTCAAAACCTGACAAGGACCATCTTGGGAGAAATTGCTTTTTGAAAGTTTGTTGCTCGAGAGATACCAGAGAAGATGATGAGGCGGGTTCCGTAATTTATTGGCAAACAATCTTTTCCATCCGAGAGTCAGCATAGTTTTCCCTTCCCCTGCTACCTAACGAAAATTAGATCGCTGGATGACAATCAAAACAGAGGAAAGTGAATGACATGTAATTCCATTTGGGATTGCATCTGTCTACTTGCCTCCCTACAGAATGAAGTATTTCATTACACTTTGTTTGTATAAGATCAGATTTGGGTGTTGGTCTTTTATCCCTCTATTTATTTTCTTTTTTCTCTCTCTCTCTCTCATTCTTTCTTTCTTTCCTTTTGTTTCTTTCTTTTTCCACACATACACACGCTCGCGCACACACACACACACACACACACACACACACACACACACACACACACACACACACACACACACACACACACACACACACACACACACACACACACACACACACACACAATCCTCGTTAACGAGCAGACCACATGCCTACCACAAGGGTGTCTGGGAGCTCACAGCAAGAGCACCAGAAACGTAAACAATATAATGCTCTAAGGCAGAGTATCTATCTGTATTCTGTACGAAGTCATGTTAATTCACTGTAATACAGGTGGAGGTTATTTAGCTGTTTGAACAACAGATTATTATAACACAGCAGTAGACAGCCTCAGGTCTAAGGATCAGCAGAGAACATTCTCTCTTTCTCTCTCTCCTATATCCCTGTTCTGTCTCTCTCTTTCTCTCTCTCTCATATAACCCTGTTCTGTCTCTCTCTGTCTCTCTCTCCTATATTCCTGTTCTGTCTCTCTCTCTCTCCTATATCCCTGTTCTGTCTCTCTCTCTCTCTCCTATATCCCTGTTCTGTCTCTCTCTCTCTCTCTCCTATATCTCTGTTCTGTCTCTCTCTCTCTCTCTCTCTCTCTCTCTCTCTCATATATCCCTATTCTGTCTCGCTCTCTCTTTCATATATCCCTGTTCTGTCTCTCTCTGTCTCTCTCTCCTTATATCCCTATTCTGTCTCTCTCTTTCTCTCTCTCTCATATAACCCTGTTCTGTCTCTATTTTTCTCTCTCTCTCCTATATCCCTGTTCTGTCTCTCTCTTTCCCCCTCTCTCCTATATCCCTGTTCTGTCTCTCTCTTTCTCTCTCTCCTATATCCCTGTTCTGTCTCTCTCTGTCTCTCTGTCCTATATTCTTGTTCTGTCTCTCTCTCTCTCCTATATCCCTGTTTTGTCTCTCACTGTCTCTCTCTCCTATATTCCTGTTCTGTCTCTCTCTCTCTCTCTCTCATATATCCCTTTTCTGCCTCTCTCTCTCTCTCTCCTATATCCCTGTTCTGCCCCTCTCTCTCTCTCTCTCTCTCTCTCTCTCATATTTATATATATATATATATATATATATGATCTACCTGCTTCCCACTAGGCTCCCCTAACTGGATAGCCTTCTCCTATAGACACCTGTGCTCATTAGCCATGGGTCAGGCTCAGAATGAACCCTACTTTGGACAGCACAGCACAGCACAACCCTGCGATGTACAGGGTTAACACAATGTCAATCAACACCACTCAGTTCTTACTCCAATTAAATGAGTGAGAACACATTGGCTTCTCATTTGAATTGCTCCTTCAGTAAGATACTGTGGTATAGAGAAGAGTTATGTGATGAAAAAGGGCCTTATTGGATGTGTGTGTGTGTGTGTGACATTCTAACTTTTACTGTTAAGGCGAGGTTGCAGGTTCTACCAACTAAATACAACCCAGCACTTTTGGTACCCTTATTCGTTTTGTTTACCACAGTAGTGAAATGTAATTGCGTCTCTTGCACACGTTGTTAATGGTTGCCGTTCATACGTCTGGTTGGCCTTATAGCTACCGTGGTGATCCAGACAGTCCAAAAATGAGTGCAATTTCTTTCTATTGTCAGTGGAGGATAGTTTGATGTTGATGATGATGCGTTTTCTTATATTCCAAATATGCCAGCTGTTGTTGTTGTGGGGGAGGCCACAGGGAGGTGCTCATTTTGGAAGTTGGATGCTCTTTTGACTATTTTTTAAATTTGAACCTTTATTTAACTAGGCAAGTCAGTTAAGAACAAATTCTTATTTACAATGACTGCCTACCCCGGCCAAACACGGACGACGCTGGGCCAATTGTGCACCGCCCCATGGGACTCCCAATCACAGCCATATGTGAGGCAGCCTGGATTCGAACAAGGGACTGCAGTGACGCCGCTTGCACTGAGATGCAGTACCTTGGACCGCGGTGCCACTCAGGAGCCCTCTGACAAGGACCTTTGCTCCAAAGTCGCTGCCAGCCCCTTGTGTCGCGACTGAACAGACTTGGTCGTCGGTGCAAACTTGCGGTGCCGCTACTTGGGAGTCTCGGCCATGTGCGTAGGCTGACAAGAGGCGGGTGCAGCCAGCGAGGTACTGCTATGTGTCGGCAGTCATAGGCAGCCGAGCTGTACAGAGTAGAAAGTGCTTTTTGTATCCAAGTGTCCGGGATAGCCGTGTCCTTAGACATTTTGGAATCCGTGTTGACTGTAATATGATTTGTGGATTCAAATCAAGCATTTCAATGTGCGTCCATGTGCGTGTGTGTCGACGTCGGCGGGTTAGCACGGTATGCATGTTGTAATGACTTAAATGTAATGTTAAATGTAGTCGTAGACATGTTCTCAAAACTTGTGGAATGAATGTGCTTTATATGCAAATGGGGATGATTGCTAGAACAGAACGGCTTTAAATGGAAACGATCGTCACTGGAGCGTGAGCCCTGACGAGATAAACACGAATCAAAGGCTTTGCCTCAAAGTGTCGAGAGGGGGAGAGCGCCCAGTCACACACTAACATGTACTCTGTAGCTGAGTGAGAGGAAAGCTGAGGAGATGGGAGGATGTGGCTTGGTTGTGGCTGGGAAGTGGAACGGGGAGAAGGAGTGACTGTGAGGATTTGAGGTCAGACTGAGGGTGAGGCGAGGTCGAGGAAGGAGGTTGGGGTACGGGTGAGTTTTGGGGATAGGTGAGATTGAGGTTTGAGTTTGGCGAAGATGAGTTCGAGGGTTAGGTTAGGTGTGGCGGTTAGGGGAATTGTAGTGGGAGTTAGTCTGAGTTGAGACTGAGGGAGGTAGCAGATGTCACAGGGAGTTATTCACACAACACTGGACAAGGGATATCCCAGAGGGCCTTAAACTGTACAGGGCAGCAGTGAACCCTAAAGTCAATCAGAGTAGTGTTATGGGGCAGAGGGGGGGGAGTAGGACAGAGGAGTGATTTAGAGGCAGAGGGGGGGGGGGGAACACAAGACGGTGCTTTTGGGCAGAGAGGTAGGGGGGGATGCTTTGTCCTTGTATGTCCTTCAATAGGCTACCAAACAGATGAAAGGGGAGCTCTCTCTCTCAAGTCCACTCATCAAAAATAAAGAGAGATTCATTAAGATCAGCAACGGTGCACTGGAATTGGCTGGCTGTGAGAGTAGATAACTGTTTGCTCGAAGATGGTAAAGGATCATGTTTTGAATAACATGCCATGTGAGAGGATAGCTTTGTGTGTGTGTGTGTGTGTGTGTGTGTGTGTGTGTGTGTGTGTGTGTGTGTGTGTGTGTGTGTGTGTGTGTGTGTGTGTGTGTGTGTGTGTGTGTGTGTGTGTGTGTGTGTGTGTGTGTGTGTGTGTGTGTGTGTGTGTTAGAGAGACTACTATGGGGGTGTGCAATAAGACAGGATAAGCGCCATATTCAGAACGAACAGACTGAGAGAATGAACAGAACGTGACTGACTCCTATCACACAGAGGATCCTCATTTCCCATACAGCAGCCTGGGTGATTGGAAGTGACCTGAGGTATCCAACATTGTGCGTGCTCCTTTTGCATTAGCTTACTGTGAATGTCTGTGTGCATGTGAGTGACTGAGGATGAAGCGTGAGGCACTTCTCCTCTGTAATTCTCGGAGCTCCGTTTGTCTTGTAACTCAATAATCCTTCTGTCACAAGCCATTCATCAAACCACACAGAGAACTATAGGTTTTAATCACCTCTCATCTCCTCCTCCGCTTCCCTGGCTGTGTCGCCGCGTGGATAAAATATGCATAAGGTGGATATTGATTACAATATCTGTGCGTCATCATTACTCTGCTATATTACAGTTCATTACGGAGCCAGAGACTGAAGGATACTGTTCTCAGGAAGTAAGTATGGGAGGCAGGGAATGATTAACCAATGCTTCGTCCATTGGAGTGATGACACTGATTGGCTCAGCCTGCTGTCAGTCATCCATCAGGCTTTCATTGGTATTAGCATAATTCAATAAGGAAGTGAGTGATGGGCTGATAATAGACACAGCAGCACGATACTGATGATAGGGCTGTATTGTGTACAGGACAGTAATACAAGGAAGACTGGTAACAGAGATTTGCTGAGTACATCGTTTTACATAAAGAACAGCCTAATGCATTCGTCAGTCTATCTGGATAGATCTGAAACACACCCTAGCACTCAAATTTGTTTATTCATTTAGACTCCAAGGCGGTGTTTACACAGTCAGTCCAATTCTGATCTTTTTACAAATTATTGGCAAAAGATTGGATCTGATTTGTCAAAAGACAAAAGACATTGGCAAAAGATCAGAATTGGGCTGCATGGGTAAATGCAGTCAAAGGAGTTTAGTTAATCTTTATTGGCTAACCGAAGTACCATTTTCAAAGTTGGTCCATGACTATTACAGGTGTGTAGGAATGGGCTGAGAGATCTTGACAATAGGAAATGTGTAAAGACGAAAGAAACATTTGGATCTTGGCTTGGATATGACCATAATCTGAGACAAACCCGAAGCTTCTCTGTATGTCTGAGTTTGTATGTGGAATACTGATGAATATACTGTATGACTGAAGTAAAAGGAAGGAAGGGGTAGAGGTGTGTGTGTGTGTGTGTGTCTATGTGTGTGTACTCAGTATCCGCCTGCAGGCAAAGGGATGAAGAACAGGAGGGTAGAGGTGTGTGTTCGTGTGTGTGTGCGCACATCTGCGTGCGAGTGAAAGAGTGAGTGAGTGTGTGTGTGTCTGTGTTTGTATGCGTGTAAGGGATGGTGGTTACCTAGAACTTAAACTATTAATTCCAAATATAACTTCCATGTGTGACACAGCCCCAACATACACACCTTTGGAATTCCAAAACGAACCAACGCACTTAGACAGCACTTTACCTAAGAATGTGTGTGTGAACGCATGCATGGGAGCCCGCCCTGTGACATTCGTTCAGAATTGCTGGATTACGTTCCCAAGCAGTCCTCACCTCAGAGTCTCGTCCATATGGATGAGATATCTCTCTCATATCTCTCTCGCCAAGACATAGGCATTCTGACAGTGTGCGAGTGTGGTATTAACGCTACTCCGGGCTCTATCTTCGGCGGGCACTAAGGAGGCGCAAGTGTCAAATGCATGTTAGTTCGCAATTCCATCATTAAAAACAAAACTGGTCCATTGGCATTTTCCAGCTCTAACGCCACGTTCGGCAATTTACCTGTCTAACATCATCTCATTTGTGCTGATGTGGGAGGGGTGGCAATATTTGAAGTGTGACCTTAAAAAAAAGCCACAGCCTATCCAGCCATGATTATTCAGCCTATCCAGCCATGATGGACAGTGATCCAGCCATGATGCACAGTAGATCCATATCCAGCCATGATGGACAGGCCTATCCAGCCATGATGGACAGTGGAAGAGAGATAACCAGCCTATCCAGCCATGATGGACAGTTGATAATGGCATGGGGTTTTGGAGAGAGATGAAGCGCAGCCTATCCAGCCATGATGGACAGTGGAAAGAGATGAAGCGCAGCCTATCCAGCCATGATGGACAGTGGAAGAGAGATGAAGCGCAGCCTATCCAGCCATGATGGACAGTGGAAAGAGATGAAGCGCAGCCTATCCAGCCATGATGGACAGTGGAAGAGAGATGAAGCGCAGCCTATCCAGCCATGATGCGCAGTGGAAGAGAGATGAAGCGCAGCCTATCCAGCCATGATGGACAGTGGAAGAGAGATGAAGCGCAGCCTATCCAGCCATGATGGACAGTGGAAGAGAGATGAAGCGCAGCCTATCCAGCCATGATGGACAGTGGAAGAGAGATGAAGCGCAGCCTATCCAGCCATGATGCCTATCCAGCCATGATGGATGAGAGATGAAGCGCAGCCTATCCAGCCATGATGCACAGTGGAAGAGAGATGAAGCGCAGCCTATCCAGCCATGATGGACAGTGGAAGAGAGATGAAGCGCAGCCTATCCAGCCATGATGGACAGTGGAAGAGAGATGAAGCGCAGCCTATCCAGCCATGATGCACAGTGGAAGAGAGATGTGCCTTTTGTGCCGGTGAATGTCGTATTTAGAAACGTTTAAAAAAACGATTCGTTTCCCCCCATTTCGTCTAATTTGATTATAAACCAGCCTAACCTGGTTTAGCGGAATCACATAGGTGTAACGTTTGATCCAAGGCCATTAGCAAAGTAGCCTATGAATAAATGGTTTTAAATGGTCTACTGCGAGTGCTTTGAAATATTTATTTACTTTTTTGCCATCAGGCTTTTTCATAATTCACAATTCACATACCTGTACACTTAATTACGCTTGTTCAAGTAGGCTATCCAGCCTCATTTTCAAAGAGCGCCCCTCGACCGATTACCAAGGTCACGCTCCTCCAGTCCAAACTATTCAGTCCTCCTATAATGACATATTAATACAATGCATTCGGAAAGCACTCAGACCCCTTGACTTTTCCAACATTTCATTACATTGCAGCCGTATTCTGAAATGGACTCAATCAAATAATTCCTCAGAAATCTACACACAATACTCCCATAATAACAAATAGAAAACAGGTTTTTATACATTTTTTGCAAATGTATTAAATATAAAAAACAGAAATACCTTATTTACATAAGTATTCAGACCCTTTGCTATGAGACTCAAAATTGAGCTCAGGTGCATCCTGTTTACATTGATCATCCTTGAGATGTTTCTACAACTTGATTGCCAAGAGGTCGAAGGAATTGTCCATAGAGCTCCGAGATCAAATCAAATCAAATCAAATTTTATTTGTCACATACACATGGTTAGCAGATGTTAATGCGAGTGTAGCGAAATGCTTGTGCTTCTAGTTCCGACAATGCAGTAATAACCAACAAGTAATCTAACTAACAATTCCTAAACTACTGTCTTATACACAGTGTAAGGGGATAAAGAATATGTACATAAGGATATATGAATGAGTGATGGTACAGAGCAGCATAGGCAAGATACAGTAGATGGTATCGAGTACAGTATATACATATGAGATGAGTATGTAAACAAAGTGACATAGTTAAAGTGGCTAGTGATACATGTATTACATAAGGATGCAGTCGATGATATAGAGTACAGTATATACGTATGCATATGAGATGAATAATGTAGGGTAAGTAACATTATATAAGGTAGCATTGTTTAAAGTGGCTAGTGATATATTTACAACATTTCCCATCAATTCCCATTATTAAAGTGGCTGGAGTTGAGTCAGTGTCAGTGTGTTGGCAGCAGCCACTCAATGTTAGTGGTGGCTGTTTAACAGTCTGATGGCCTTGAGATAGAAGCTGTTTTTCAGTCTCTCGGTCCCAGCTTTGATGCACCTGTACTGACCTCGCCTTCTGGATGATAGCGGGGTGAACAGGCAGTGGCTCGGGTGGTTGATGTCCTTGATGATCTTTATGGCCTTCCTGTAACATCGGGTGGTGTAGGTGTCCTGGAGGGCAGGTAGTTTGCCCCCGGTGATGCGTTGTGCAGACCTCACTACCCTCTGGAGAGCCTTACGGTTGAGGGCGGAGCAGTTGCCGTACCAGGCGGTGATACAGCCCGCCAGGATGCTCTCGATTGTGCATCTGTAGAAGTTTGTGAGTGCTTTTGGTGACAAGCCGAATTTCTTCAGCCTCCTGAGGTTGAAGAGGCGCTGCTGCGCCTTCTTCACAATGCTGTCTGTGTGAGTGGACCAATTCAGTTTGTCTGTGATGTGTATGCCGAGGAACTTAAAACCTCACACTCAACATCAACAAAACTAAGGAAATGATTGTGGACTTCAGGAAACAGCAGAGGGATCACCCCCCTATCCACATCGATGGAACAGTAGTGGGATTGTGTCCAAGCACAGATCTGGGGAAGGGTACCAAAACATTTCTTCAGCATTGAAGGTACCCAAGAACACAGTCGCCTCCATCATGGAAGAAGTTTGGAAACACCAAGACTTTTCCTAGAGCTGGCAACTCGGGCCAAACTGAGCAATCGGGGAAGAAGGGCCTTGGTCACAGAGGTGACTCTGACAGGGATCTATAGTTCCTCTGTGGAGATGGAAAACCCTTCCAGACGGACTACCATCTCTATGGCACTCCACCAATTAGGCCTTTATGGTAGAGTGTCCAGACGGAAGCCACTCCTCGGTAAAAGGCACGACAGCCTGCTTGGACTCTCAGACCATGAGAGACAAGATTCTCTGGTCTGATGAAACCAAGATTGAACTATTTTGCCTGAATGGCAAGCATCACGTCTGGACGAAACATGGCACCATCCCTACGGTGAAGCATGGTGGTGGCAGATTTTTTTTCCAACAGGACAACGACCCTAAGCATACAGCCAAGACAATGCAGGAGTGGCTTCAAGACAAGTCTCTGAATGTCCTTGAGTGGTCCAGCCAGAGCCCGGACTTGAACCTGATCAAACATCTCTGGAGAGACCTGAAAATAGATGTGCAGCAATGCTCCCTATCCAATCTGACAGAGCTTGAGAGGATCTGCAGAGAAAGGAAGTCCGCAACTACGGGTATGTAAAGCTTGTAGCATCATACCCAAGAAGACTCAATACTGTAATCACTGCCCAAGGTGCTTCAACAAAGTACTGTGTAAAGGGTCTGAATACTTGTGTAAACATGATATTTAATACATTTGCAAAAACTTCTGAGAACCTGTTTTTGCTTGATTATTATGAGGTATTGTGTGTAGATTGATGAGTGGAAGAAACAAACAATGTAATACATTTTAGAATAATTAGCTGTAACGTAACAAAATGTGGAAAAAGTCAAGGGGTCAGAATACTTTCCAAAGGCACTGTAGGTAACAATAAAATTGACAGGAGCCTAGGATTTTGTATATAATGTGCGAATGTTATGAGTAATGACATTTAGGCCTACGTGAAACGAAAGATGGAATTGATGATATCACCCTTTTGACCCCATCCTATTTAGAAATATTTTTGTTGTTTTAAAAAACACCTTGTTTTCCATTCCAGGCATTACAACGACCCTGTCCTCCTATAGCTCCTCCCAACAGCCTCTTATGGTATAGGACTAGGCTAAATTTTGCTTATTGAGAACATGCCTCAGACATACAATACAATCGACGGAAGCCTCGTAATTCTTATTTAGCAGAATTGTGATCGGTAAAGACCTATACGGCGAGGCTTGTTGAAGCCAATTACAACAATGTTGACTGCCAACACTCCAAATGTAGGCTATTGAGCAAACACAGATTTTTGTTTTGTTATTGTTACCGTAGCCTATGCTATGTAATAAACTGTAGTATCAATCCACAATGGACCAGGATTAGAATATTCCTCCCAGCCGAAATGGACAACGCAAAGACCATCAATAACCTTCAAAACTTGAGATAAAACGCATGCATATTAAGCCATGGAATGCGTTCATTGGCCAATTAGTGGCTAAGCCCTCGTCACACCTACAGCTTGTTTATTAATTAAAACCCAGCCCTTTCACGCCATCGCCAGCTACTCCACTCATAATTCCGGCTGTGAAAATAGCAAAAATATCTCTGACACACCCCCTGACCTATAGCGCTACCGCCAGCTCTCAGATTTACCATTGCGTTAGGTTTGTTAAAATCAAGCCCATTGTCATTGTCTCTCCCTTGACCTTCATTCTGGACCACCTCTTCTCTTTTCACCCTCTCACTCATCTTTCCCTGGCACTTACTTTTCCCCACTTTGGTTAAAGGTCCAAATTTTTATCTCAATATCAAATAAGTACCTTACTGTAAAATTGTCAAAGTGACTGCGTGCAGTCCTACAATCTAAGCTAGATGCCCTCAATCTCACACAAATCATCAAGGAACCCACCAGGCACAACCCTAAATCTGTAAACAAGGGCACCCTCATAGACGTCATCCTGACCAACTGGCCCTCCAAATACACCTCCGCTGTCTTCAACCAGGATCTCAGCGATCACTGCCTCATTGCTTGTATCCGCTACGGATCCGCAGTCAAACGACCAACCCTCATCACTGTCAAACGCACTGTCAAACACTTCTGTGAGCAGGCCTTTCTAATCGACTTGGCCCAGGTATCCTGGAAGGATATTGACCTCATCCCGGCAGTTGAGAATGCCTGGTCATTCTTTAAAAGTAACTGCCTCACCATTTTAGATAAGCATGCTCCGTTCAAAAAATTCAGAACTAAGAACAGATATAGCCCTTGGTTCACTCCAGACCTGACTGCCCTCGACCAGCACAAAAACATCCTGTGGCGGACTGCAATAGCATCGAATAGTCCCCGAGATATGCAACTGTTCAGGGAAGTCAGGAACCAATACACGCAGTCAGTCAGGAAAGCAAAGGCCAGCTTCTTCAGGCAGAAATTTGCATCCTGTAGCTCTAACTCCAAAAAGTTCTGGGACACTGTGAAGTCCATGGAGAACAAGGGCACCTCCTCCCAGCTGCCCACTGCACAGAGGCTAGGTAACATGGTCACCACCGATAAATCCATGATTATCGAAAACTTCAACAAGCATTTCTCAACGGCTGGCCATGCCTTCCTCCTGGCTACTCCAACCTCGGCCAACCCCCCCCCCCCCCGAAGCTACTCACCCAAGCCTCTCCAGGTTCTCCTTTACCCAAATCCAGAGAGCAGATGTCCTGAAAGAGCTGCAAAACCTGGAAGCTTACAAATGAGCTGGGCTTGACAATCTGGACCCTCTATTTCTGAAACTATCTGCTGCCATTGTCGCAACCCCTATTACCAGCCTGTTCAACCTCTCTTTCATATTGTCTGAGATTCCCAATGATTTGAAAGCTGCCACAGTCATCCCCCTCTTCAAAGGGGGGGACACCCTGGACCCAAACTGTTACAGACCTATATCCATCCTGCCCTGCCTATCTAAGGTCTTCGAAAGCCAAGTCAACAAACAGGTCACTGGCCATCTCGAATCCCACCGTACCTTCTCCGCTGTGCAATCTGGTTTCCGAGCCGGTCACGGGTGCACCTCAGCCACGCTCAAGGTACTAAACGATATCATAACCGCCAACCGATAAAAGACAGTACTGTGCAGCCGTCTTCATCGTCCTTGCCAAGGCTTTCGACTCTGTCAATCACCATATTCTAATCGGCAGACTCAGTAGCCTCGGTTTTTCTGATGACTGCCTTGCCTGGTTCACCAACTACTTTGAAGACAGAGTTCAGTGTGTCAAATCGGAGGGCATGCTGTCCGGTCCTCTGGCAGTCTCTATGGGGGTGCCACAGGGTTCAATTCTCGGTATATATCAATGATGTTACTCTTGCTGTGGGCGATTCCCTGATCCACCTCTACGCAGACGACACCATTCTGTATACTTCCGGCCCGTCCTTGGACACTGTGCTATCTAACCTCCAAACGAGCTTCAATGCCATACAACACTCCTTCCGTGACCTCCAACTGCTCTTAAACGCTAGTAAAACCAAATGCATGCTTTTCAACCGTTTGCTGCCTGCACCCGCATGCCCGACTAGTATCACCCCCCTGGATGGTTCCGACCTAGAATATGTGGATGTCTATAAGTACCTAGGTGTCTGGCTAGACTGTAAACTCTCCTTCCAGACTGATATCAAACATCTCCAATCTAAAATCAAATCTAGAGTCGGCTTTCTATTCCGCAACAAAGCCTCCTTCACTCACGCCGCCAAACTTACCCTAGTAAAACGGACTATCCTACCGATCCTCGACTTTGGCAATGTCATCTACAAAACAGCTTCCAACACTCTACTCAGCAAACTGGATGCAGTTTATCACAGTGCCATCCATTTTGTTACTAAAGCACCTTATACCACCCACCACTGCGACCTGTATGTTCTAGTCGGCTGGCCCTCTAGTGCTCTATGCTCTAGTCGGCTGGCTACATATTCGTCGCCAGACCCATTGGCTCCAGGTCATCTACAAGTCCATGCTAGGTAAAGCTCCGTCTTATCTCAGTTCACTGGTCACGATGGCAACACCCACCCGTAGCACGCGCTCCAGCAGGTGTATCTCACTGATCATCCCTAAAGCTAACACCTCATTTGGCCGCCTTTCGTTCCAGTTCTCTGCTGCCTGTGACTGGAACGAATTGCAAAAATCGCCGAAGTTGGAGACTTTTATCTCCCTCACCAATTTCAAACATCTGCTATCTGAGCAGCTAACCGATCGCTGCAGCTGTACATAGTCTATCGGTAAATAGCCCACCCATTTTTACCTACCTCATCCCCATACTGTTTTTATTTATTTACTTTTCTGCTCTTTTGCACACCAATATCTCTACCTGTACATGACCATCTGATCATTTATCACTCCAGTGTTAATCTGCAAAATTGTAATTATTCACCTACTTCCTCATGCCTTTTGCACACAATGTATATAGACTCTCTTTTTTTTCTACTGTGTTATTGACTTGTTAATTGTTTACTCCATGTCTAACTTTGTGTTATCTGTTCACACTGCTATGCTTTATCTTAGCCAGGTCGCAGTTGCAAATGAGAACTTGTTCTCAACTAGCCTACCTGGTTAAATAAAGGTGTTCTCAACTAGCCTACCTGGTTAAATAAAGGGGAAATAAAAATAAAATAAAAAAGTGAAACAAAAATAGCAATTTCTCAAGCAATAACTTTCCGAGGACTGTCTGGGAGTGGTCTGAGTGGAGAGGGAAAAGGGCAGAACTGTCTGTTTACAAATTTACCTCCTGTTGATGTCACTAGAAAGGCCAAAACTCGATCCCACTAAAACAGGCAGAAATTTCAGGCAGTCTTTTCAAACAGCTCTTACACTAATAGGGAAATGGCATTATCGTCATTATCACAATTTCACAGTATTATTCCAACCTCATAGTGTGGAAATATATATAAAATACAGTGCAGTCACGTTTTTGACTGCACTGAGCCTTTAAACTGATTCTCTCACTTCATGGTTGTCTTCGAACTCAGCATGAAGGCTATTTGTTCTCTCCACACTTAAGGAGGCTCCTGGTGAGAGGAAGGAACTGTTGTTTGTTGCTTGGTAAACATCCTCTCTGCAGTGTCTGTAATGAGGTTGTTAGCTGTCCTTCCTCCTGCTAGCCAAGATTAGCCTGTTTTCTCAGTGTGTGTGTGTGTGTGCGCTAGTTAGGTCAGATGGGACCTCAGGGCTGTTGGCTTGTTTATTCTCACTGTGTGTGTGTGTGTGTGTGTGTGTGTGTGCGTGTTTGTGTGTTATTTTGTGGTCTGAGGTAGATGAGAGACAATGCATGTGTGAGGGCTGCCGTGTGGAAGAAGATGGAATGAGGACTCTGGACTCTATTTTCACTGGCATTAAAGGCAACGTGTGTTTTTTTCGGCTGCCGTTAAGGCGGCACTAGTGTCAAACACCTGTTAGTTTCCTTTTAAAAAACTGCCGCACTGGCATTTTCCAACCCTAACGCCAGGTTCGGCAATTTACCTGTTTTCTATCAGCTCGCTTGCACTCAGGCGGGAAGGGCGGAAACATGGGAGGGTAATACATGATCCAAAGTGATCATTTCGGAAAAGTGCAAATTTCAGGTAATGCTAATAGGGATATTTAAGACCAACCACAAGCTGGTTTTAGTGGTAACGCAGTTTGTTATGGCATGAATCTTGACAGGGGAAATGCAGCCTATCCAGCCGTGATGCACTTTGCCCTTACGCGCATGGAACATGAGTAGCCTAATGTGCTTTAGGTGCCTTTACACTGTACCTCATATTTAGAAATGTAAAAAATATGTTTTTTCCTGTTTTGTTTTATTTGGTTAAAAACCAAGCATAGCCTCCCCTTTTTTTGTCCTGCCCAATGCAATCACAAAGTAGTCGAGATGGCCGATAAAGGGTTTGGCTCCTGAAACCTCTTGGAAATGAAGCTTAATCACCGAAGCTTTATTAGAGTATAAAGTTTGAGAGTAATGTAATGTTTTATCTACACTTTGTAAGCAGGTCCACATTATTTTAGCCATGCAGGGCCCATTTAGCACGTGCCTAAAACCCCCTCCATGATGTAGGCTACGTGTCCATGACCATCATGAAATGAGAGATTAGAACCTCGGCCAATACCAGTAACCCTCGTATTTAGAAGTTATCTGTAACCTGCAAAAATGGATTGTTTTTTTCCCCTTTCATATGTTCAAAACCCAAGCCCTTTCTTCAGCCTACTATAAAGAAGGCTGGTTCAAAAGTAATGTGTCTTATTTATCCCGCTGATTTTATGATATAATTACATTTTACGTTTATTTATTGTTGTTGTTATATAAAAAAAACAGATTGGTTGTAATACAATTAAATGACAAACAAGCAATCTTATTAGAATGATTCATCTCCCTGGTATTTATGGGTGCATTGTCCGTTGGGCACATGCAATGCATTGTCTGGAGATGTGTGAATGTGATCTGATCTGTAAAATGGTTACAATTATGTTCATATAACATAGGCCTATTTGGTAGCAGCATGAGTGGACATTCTCACTTACAGATGGGGCCTGTAAGTGTGACATGGCTATTTAAAGCAAGTTGTTGTTTTGTTTAGAATTTGATTAGAATGATTCATTATCTTTTTATGCCTTATCAATGCATTTAATCTTGCTTATTGGCAATGTTTTGCATGTCCATGCTCAGCCATAATGCAATTTACAGTAATCCCAAATAAAAAATATATAAAAAATGTAGTACAGCAGTAGATATATAAATATTATACAAACATCATCAACGTTTCCAGTGTTCAATGACTAACCGGCTAGTGTCAATGCCTAAGGTGCAGGGTAGAATACCCGGTGGTAACCGGCTGTTGACAGTGCCTAAAGGGCAGAGTTGTGTACTGGGTGGAGGGCACGGTACTGGACGGAAGCTGGCTAGTGGTGACTGTTTAACAGTCTGATGGCCTGGAGATAGAAGCTGTTTATCAGTGTCTCAGCCCCAGCTTTGATGCACCTTTACTGTCTCCGCCTTCTAGATGCTAGTGGGGTAAACAGGCCATGCCTCCTTAATGATCTTCTTGGCCTTCCAGTGACACCAGTTGCTGTAGATCCTCCTGGAGGGCAGGCAGTGTGCCCCTGGTGGTGCATTGGGCTGACCGCACCACCCTAGGGAGAGCCATGTGGTTGCGGACGGTGCAATTGTCGTACCAGGTGTAGATACAACCTGACAGGATGCTCTCAATGGTGAATCTCTAGAAGTTTGTGAGGGTCTGAGGGGACAAGACACATTTCTTCATGAGAGTGACATGAGAGTTCAGGCCTGTTTACTCTCGCTTTCAGTGTGCTGCGTTGTAGCTAGCTGGGTAGTGTCATGACGTTGGCCTGGGGGTAGGTTTATGACAGTTATAAATACCTCTTCCCCCCTTTTTCCTCTCTCTACCCTACTGATGTTACATTTGCAAACCCCTTTGGTTAACATAGAGATTCTGTGAACATCAGAAGGCGGGGGGAAATGAACTATATTCTGGTAATCCAACCAATGGAACATATGCGGTGGTACTTAATGAATATGATGTCAGTTCGGTTGTCATCTGAGACATTCTCATCAATGATAAGATGACATAAACTCTACAGTGGAAAGTCTACACATCAGAGTTATCGGATTTATATGGAATTGTTGTTCAATTTAAATGTTTGAATATTAAATTATTTGTGATGGGATGAAATGTGATTTTAGCTTCTAAAATGTGAGATTTGGGTTTTCATAAGGTAGGGCTCGGCTCAATCAGTGGCAGCCCCTGTGAAGGGACATGAGCTATAAAACTTTTCAACCACGCCCTCCTCTCCCTTCCTATATAAAGCTTTGACAACAATGTAACCTCCTGTTCCGAGGATGTGAGGACCACAATCTGATGACAGAATGGTTCAGATAATAACTACAGAATGAAGCCAACATCAGCATGAGCTTTGGTTGCGAATGGTATGAACTTTGAACTCTTATTCTCTACAGAAGTGATACCTCCTAGCCTTTGAGTTAGCAACAGCAGCTGCAAACGCAGGTAAGGAAGGAACAGACAGAGTATCCCGTCTACCACACAACGACGTTACTACAACGTACCCAATTTACCAGCAGAGACATTCTTCAAAGGACAAAGGACTCGGTTGGGCAACAAGGCCTTCCATCTACCACCAACCTACCGAAGCGCAGCTCAGAGTAAATATTTATTGCATTTTCCTTTTCCAAATGGGCGGTAATTTAGAATGCATAAGATACTGTATTTATGATAGTACAGCTTCTCCCTGTGTCTTCCCGCTCTTTCACTCAAACCCAGACCCTTTTCTTTTGTGTAACAAGTGTCATATCTGTTCCGCCCGCTAGGGACGTTTTCCTTTATGACGTAATTTATAATCAAGTTATGATTATTTATGTGTATGTATAATTCTGTGTGATTAGTTGGGTATTTAGTAAATAAATAATTAAACCCAATTTTGTATTGCTGATTCAACTTGTTTAGGCAGGGTTCATGCAGATAACCAAGATTGTACAACTTTCAGATGAGACTGAATTAAGGTGAGGATTAATATTGACTGCTATTGATGTAAAATATTACTAGGTCTTTAAGAGTTTCTTCGGAAGATAACAGCTCTATAAATATTATTTCGTGGTGCCCCGACTCTCTCGTTAATTACATTTACATGATTAGCTCAATCAGATAATATTAATTACGGAGAAATGATTTTATAGAATAGCATGTCATATCACTTAATCCGGCATAGACAAAGACACGACAGTGGGCTAATTGAGGCAACGTTTTCCCCTGTCCTAGCTACACAAGAACGTGTTTTTTAAATGTATATATTTTTTAAATAAAATCTAAATCAAAATCCACTCCAGATACAAACGTATACATAAAAACAACAAATTAAAGACGCACACAAACAATGACTGCATATCATCTGCCCAGAACTACATGCTCACACCCCCATCCCTAGTGCCTGCATTATTGTTGGCCTTATTAAATTGAACCAATTTGTTTTTCCTCTGTCACTCATGAGATTTTTCCAATGTGTTTATGATGGCTGATTGAACGATTTCCACGTTTTTAGTATACGTTTTTTTTCAAGATAAGTGATGAGAAGAAAATCGTCCAGCCCATTGGGTCTCACTACAACCCCGTATGCCATGTCTTGAAATATGCAGACAAACGGATTAAAGGTTTACATTATAATACTTCTGACAACCAACTTCCTAGTTCCGCCCACAACTTCTGGACTTTATAGCATTCCCAAAACGTATGAATTATTGAGTCATTATTAGTTTTACCTTAAGACATGACTCTGCCGTTGTGCTGTAGAATTTGTTAATTTTGTCTCTTGTATAATATATTTTATATATTAGATTATAGTGGATTAAGCGTACATTTTCATTAACTGCAATTTTGTTAGTTATGCTCCAACTTTCCTTCCATCTTGTGCCAGCATCAGTTCTTTTTAAGCCTTGGTTCCAACAGTGTATATTGTTTTCTAAGAGGATGTCAATTAGATATGCTCTCTGCAAGGTTTTGTATATCTTCCCTATCATATGAAGATACTTTTCTGACTCAAATAAGATTCCCTCAAGGTTGTTCCGATTTCCAAAATGTTTCAAATTGACATTTTGTGATATGTAACTGTTAAGTTGCATGTAATTTGAAACTATTTGGTCAGTTCAAAACTTACAATTATTTCCATGACCGAAATAAAAGGAATTTCCTGTTACCAAGTAATGTATGGTTTCTATACCTTTAGTTTTCCATGTGGACCAATTTAACAGTAAATTCTGAAAAGCTATCCAAGGATTGTTCCATGAGGTTGTGTTTTTAGAGTGTGATATTGGTTATTGTAGAATGTTTCATTTTCTTCCATATTTTTCTTAACTATGAAGTTGTTATTGTTCTAAACTTTATCCTTTGAAACTAGACACTTAAAAAGTTTCACATCTTCAATATGTACCCATTGTTCCTCTTCAGTGCATTTAACCAGACATCATGTCGCAAGGAAAAGCCTTGGGTAGCAAGTTGATACAATTCCACGTCTGGAAGGTTAAAACCAACCTCAGACTTTTTATTCTATGAATTGTCTTTGCCCATATAAAGTGGTATGACTGAGTATACTTTTTCAAAGAATGTCTTCGGTGGGGTAATTGGTATTATCGAAATGAAATACAGAAACTTTGCCAGCCATGTCTTTCTAAAGAGGTTTATTTGTACCTGTAGGATTTATGGGAAGATTATTCAATCTAATTACATCTGCTTTCATATCGTTGAGTAATGGAATACATGTATATGTATATATTTGTTGTTTGTTGTCACTTGTTAAGTATTGTAATTATTTCATATTTTTTTGTGGTCCACTTAAGGGATTGCTGAACATTGTGAGTTATTGTTTTTCCTATTGCCATTATATCTCCTGAAAATATGTTTTGCAAAGGGGGCATTGAGTTTTCAATATTGGTCAGGTATATCAGGAGATTATCTGCAAATAAGGCTAGTTTATATCCACGTTTACCAATACTGATACCTGTTACGTTTGGGTCCTGTCTAATTCTTTCTGCAAGCGGTTCAATTGCCAGTGCAAACAGGAGGGGGGAGGTGAGGAAGGTTTTTGATGCCCCGTCTCCGGGACAGAAGCTGCCCGGAAGCTAATCCAGCTCCGGCAGGACACCCACACAGTGGCCGACTATGCAATAGATTTCTACATGTTGTCAGCGGAGAGTGCATGGAACCCGGAAGCATTGTTTGACATGTTCCTGCAATACGTCTCGGAGGAGGTTAAGGACGAGCTTGCGGCTCGGGAATTACCCACGACTCTTGACTCCTTCATCGCTTTGACCATCCGCATCGATGGGCAATTGCGGGAACGACAGATGGAAAGGGAATTCGATGTCACTCACACGTCCAGGGATTCCACTTTGCCTCTGAGCCATCCCGGATGAACCCGACGTGGCCGAGAGCATCCGAGGTTTCCCAACCTTCCTCGAGAGTCAACGAAGAGGGCCCAAGGCACTGTTTCCCAAGCCCATGCAACTAGGCAGAGCTGGACTGTCGCCAGCGGAATGGCAGCACAGGATCAGCACAAGGAGCGGTCTGTATTACGGGACTTTTGGTCATTTTGTGTCCTTGTGCCCGGTAAAGGACCAGGCTCACCAGGGTGCGAGTACTCTGGACGGCCATATGGAGAATATTTCTGCTTCCCTTACTCGCACCCCTTTTCATGTCATTCTGCTGTCAAGCAGTCCAAATGTCTCCGTATCCTCATTGACTCTGGGGCCAATGAGAGCTTTTTGGATGCCACACTGGCTTCCGAGCTGAACATCCCCACTCAGCCTCTCTCCAGTCCCGTGGATGTTAGAGCGCTGGACGGGCGCTCTATAGGTTGCGTCACCCATACCATCACTCCCATCAACCTTCGTGTGTCAGGGAATCATAGCGAGACCATTCAGTTCCTGCTCAACAAGTCCCCCCAGATTTCACGTGGAATTAGGATTTGGGATTCTCCTGGCTCCAGTGACACAATCCACTCATCAACTGGTCTACGGTGGCTATCATGGGCTGGAGTCTGTTCCACGCCCATTGTCTGAAATCGGTGCATCCTGCCCTGGGATGTCTTCCTGGGACCTCGGAGGTGGCTCCGGACCTCTCTGCCATTCCCGCAGACTACCAGGACCTACAGGAGGAGGTGTTCAGCAAGGCCCGGGCCTCTTCCCTTCTGCCGCACCACCCCATGACTGCGGGATTGACCTCACCAGTACCACACTGCCCCGGAAACGCTTGTACACGCTGTCGGGAACAGAGACCAAGACTATGGAGAACTATATTGGGGACTCCCTAGCTACAGGATGTATCTGTCCCTCCTCCTCTCCCACTGGTGCAGGGTTCTTCTTCGTGGAGGAGGACAAGACCCTGCTCATTGACTACCGGGGACTCAATGATATTACAGTGAAGAACCGTTATCCACTACCACTCATTTTCTCAGCCTTCAAGCCGCTCCAGGGGGCCATGATCTTCTCCAAGCTGGATGAATGAAACACCTACCACCTGGTGTGGATATGAGAGGGGGGTGAGTGGAAGACCACCTTCAACGCGGCTACCACGAATATCTGATCATGGCCTTTGGCCTCACCAACGCTCCTACCATGTTCCAGGCTATGGTGAATGGCGTTCTCCGCAACATGCTGAACCGGTTCGTCTTTCAGGACGTCAGCTCAGGACTGATATGTCAAGTTACCCTCTGCCAAGGAGAAGGCCCAGCTCAGGATTGATATGTCAAGTTACCCTCTGCCAAGGAGAAGGCCCAGCTCAGGACTGATATGTCAAGTTACCCTCTGCCAAGGAGAAGGCCCAGCTCAGGATTGATATGTCAAGTTATCAATTAAAAGTTCATAGAAAACTGAACTTGTCCTGGTTAAAATTACAGTATTAAATATTCTACAGCTGTAACGTCATCAATCAAATAAAACTTTATTTACAGTGCTTTTGGAAAGTATTCAATCCCCTTCCCTTTATCTAAATTTTGTTACGTTAGAGCCTTATTCTAAAATGGATTGAAAAAAAATGTTTTTCAACAATCAACACACAATAAACCATAATGACAAAGCCAAAACAGGTTAACAAACTTTTCCAAATGTATTATAAAAATAAAAAAAACTTATTTACATAAATATTCAAACCCTTTACTCAGTACTTTGTTGAAGCGACCTTTGGCAGCGATTACAGCCTCGAGTCTTCATGGGTATGACGTTACAAGCTTGGCACACCTGTATTTGAGGGGTTTCTCCCATTCTTCTCTGCAGATCCTCTCAAGCTCTGTACGATTTGATGGGGAGAGTCACTGCACAGCTATTTTCAGGTCTCTCCAGAGATGTTCGATCGGTTCAAGTCCAGGCTCTGGCTGGGCCCCTCAAGGACATTCAGAGACCTGTCCCGAAGCCACTCCTGTGTTGTCTTGACAGTGTGCTTAGGGTCATTGTCCTGTTGGAAGGTGAACCTTTTGAAGAGTCTGGAGCTCTGTCAGAGTTACCATCTGGTTTTTGGTCACCTCCCTGACCAAGGCCCTTCTCCCCCGATTGCTCAGTTTGGCTGGGCGGCCAGCTCTAGGAAGAGTCTTGTTGGTTCCAAACTTCTTCCATTTAAAAATGATGGAGTCCACTGTGTTCTTGGGGACCTTCAATGCTGCAGAAATCTTTTGGCACCCTTCCTCAGATCTGTGCCTCGATCGAATCCTGTCTCAGAGCTCTACGGACAATTCCTTCAACCTCATGGCTTTGTTTTTGCTCAGACATGCACTGTCAGTGTGGGACCTTATACAGTTGAAGTCGGAAGTTTACATACACTTAGGTTGGAGTCATTAAAACTCGTTTCTCAAACACTCCACACATTTCGGTTAGCACATCTACTTTGTGCATGACACAAGTCATTTTTCCAACAATTGTTTACAGACAGATTGTTTCACTTATAATTCACTGTATCACAATTCCAGTGGGTTAGGAGTTAACATACACTAAGTTGACTGTGCCTTTAAACAGCTTGGAAAATTCCAGAAAATTATGTATTGGCTTTAGAAGCTTCTGTTAGGCTAATTGACATAATTTGAGTCAATTGAGGTGTACCTGTGGATGTATTTCAAGGCTTACCTTCAAACTCACTGCCTCTTTGCTTGACATCAGCCAAGACCTCAGAAAAAAATGGTAGACCTCCACAAGTCTGGTTGATCCTTGGGAGAAATTTCCAAACGCCTGAAAGTACCACGTTCATCTGTACAAACAATAGTACGCAAGTATAAACACATGGGACCACGCAGCCGTCATACATCTCAGGAAGGAGATGCGTTCTGTCTCTTAGAGATGAACGTACTTTGGTGCGAAAAGTGCAAATCAATCCCAGAATCACAGCAAAGGACGGCAGGGTAGCCTAGTGGTTAGAGCGTTGGAATAGTAACCAAAAGGTTGAAAGTTCAAATCCCTGAGCTGACAAGGTACAAATCTGTTGTTCTGCCCCTGAACAGGCAGTTAACCCACTGTCCTATATTGACATAACCTGAAAGGAGGATCAGCAAGGAAGAAGCCACTGCTCCAAAACCGCCATAAAAAAGCCAGACTACGGTTTGCAACTGCACATGGAGACAAAGATCATACTTTTTGGAGAAATGTCCTCTGGTCTGATGAAACAAAAATAGAACTGTTTGGCCATAATGACCATCATTATATTTGGATGAAAAAGAGGGAGGCTTGCAAGCCGAAGAACACAACCTCAACCGTGAAGCATGGGGGTGGCAGCATCATGTTGTGGTGGTGCTTTGCTGCAGGAGGGACTGGTGCACTCCACAAAATAGATGGCTTCTTGAGAAAGGTAAATAATGTGGATATATTGAAGCAACATCAAGACATCAGTCAGGAAGTTAAAGCTTGGTCGCAAATGGGTCTTCCAAATGGACAATGACCCCAAACACGCTTCCAAAGTTGTGGCAAAATGGCTTAAGGACAACAAAGTCAAGGTATTGGAGTGGCCATCACAAAGCCCTGACCTCAATCCGATAGAAAACTTGTAGGCAGAATTGAAAAAGCGTGTGCGAGCAAGGAGGCGTACAAACCTGATTCAGTTACACCAGCTCTGTCAGGAGGTACGGGCCAAAATTCACCCAATTTATTGTTGGAAGCTTGTGGAAGGCTACCCAAAAAGTTTGACTCAAATGAAACAATTTAAAGGCAATGCTACCAAATACTAATTGAGTGTATGTAAACTTCGGACCCACTGGGATTGTGATGAAATAAATAAAAGCTGAAATAAATAATTATCTCTACTATTATTCTGACATTTTACATTCTTAAAATAAAGTGGTGATCCTAACTGACCTAAGACGGGGAATTTTTACTAGGATTAAATGTCAGGAATTGTGAAAAACTTAGTTTAAATGTATTTGGCTAAGTTGTATGTAAACTTCCGACTTCAACTGTAGACAGATGTGTGCCTTTCCAAATCATGTCCAATCAATTGAATGTACCACAGGTGGACACCAATCAAGTTGTAGAAACACCAAGGATGATCAATTGAAACATGATGCACCTGCACTCCATTTCGAGTATCAAAGCAAAGGGTCTGAATACTTATGTAAATAAGGTAATTCTGTTTTTTATTTTGAGGATCAGTGTCCCATCCACGTGACGGTTGACGTAGGCTAATGCGATTAGCATGAGGTTGTAAGTAACAAGAACATTTTCCAGGACATAGACATATCTGATATTGGCAGAAAGCTTAAATTCTTGTTAAATCTAACTGCACTGTCCAATTTGAAGTAGCTATTACAGTGAAAGAATACCCTGTTATTGTTTTAGGTGAGTGAACAATTTTGAATATGAAAAGTTATTAATAAACAAATTAGAAACATTTGGGCAGTCTTGAACATTTTGAACAGAAATGCAATGGTTCAGTGGATCAGCCAAAAACTTTGCACATGCGCTGCTGCCATCTAGTGGCCAAAATCTAGGCTGGAAAAATACGTTTTGGCCTTTCTCTTACATTTAAAAGATCATGGTAAAATAATAATACAACAGAACGGTTGTTTTTCTCTTTGCATTATCTTTTACCAAATTTATTGTGTTATTTTCTCCTACATTACTTTCTCATTTCCACAAACTTCAAAGTGTTTCCTTTCAAATGGTACCAAGAATATGCATATCCTTGCTTCAGGCCCTGAGACACAGGCAGTTAGATTTGGGTGTGTCATTTTAGGCAAAAATTGGGGAAAAAGGGGCAGAAGATTTATAATTAAGACATTTGCAAAAATGTCAAAAAACCTGTTTTCACTTTGTCATTATGGGGTATTGTGTGTAGAATGAACAATGTAATATATTTTAATGTAACAAAACGTGGAAAAAGTGAAGGGGTCTGAATACTTTCTGAATGCACTGTAGTTCACTGGAATGGCATACAGTGGCTTGCGAAAGTATTCACCCTGCCCCATTAGCATTTTTCCTGTTTTGTTGCCTTACAACCTGGAATTAAAATATATATATTTTTTGTATCATTTGATTTACACAACATGCCTACCACTTTGAAGATGCAAAATATTGTTTTTGAAACAAACAAAAAATAAGACAAAAAACTACTTGAGCGTGCATAACTATTCACCCTACAAAGTCAGTACTTTGTAGAGCCACATTTTGCAGAAATTACAGATGTAAGTCTCTTGGGGTACGTCTCTATAAGCTTGGCATTTTTGCTCGTTCTTTAAACAGGTTTCCCTCAAGAATTTCCCTGTATTTAGCGCCATCAACACCCAATCTTAAGTCATGAGCACAATACACAAACATACTGTGTGTATATATATATCTTACAAATTCATTGTTGTATTTCTCTTTCCCCACGGTTAACGGCAGCTGCAGACCCGAATGTGGGTTTCTGGGTTTCCGGTCCGCTCATCTAAAAGACAAAAAAAGTTTATTTTACTAGCTACCTAGGTTGATTACTAAACTGGTAACATCTATATTAACATACAATAACCCACAGACTTGACTTTAATAACGGTAAAATAGACTGGGCTTTGGTCTACATTACCAGTCAAAAGTTTGGACACACCTACAGTGCCTTTCAAAACTATTTATCCCCCTTGGCATTTTTCCCGATTTTATTGCATTACAACCTGTAACTTAATAAATAGATTTTTATGGACATACACAAAATAGTCCAAATTGGTGAAGTGAAATGAAAAAAATAACTTGTTTCAAAGTTCTAAATAAAAAAATAAAACGGAAAAGTGTTGCATGCATATGTATTTACCCCCTTTGCTATGAAGCCCCTTAATAAGATCTGGTGCAACCAATTAGCTTCAGAAGTCACATACTTAGTTAAATAAAGTCCACCTGTGTACAATCTAAGTGTCACATAATCTGTCACATGGTCTCAGTATATACACTGGTCAAAAAAACAAGGGAACACTAAAATAACACATCCTCGATCTGAATGAATGAAATATTCCTATTAAATACTTTTTTCTTCACATAGTTGAATGTGCTGACAACAAAATCACACAAAAATTATCAATGGAAATCAAATGTATCAACCCATGGAGGTCTGCATTTGGAGTCACACTAAAGTGGAAAACTACACTACAGGCTGATCCAACTTTGATGTAATGTCCTTAAAACAAGTCAAAATGAGGCTCAGTAGTGTGTGTGGCCTCCACGTGCCTGTATGACCTCCCTACAATGCCTGGGCATGCTCCTGATGAGGTGGCAGATGGTCTCCTGAGGGATCTCCTCCCAGACCTGGACTAAAGCATCCGCCAACTCCTGGACAGTCTGTGGTGGATGGAGAGAAACATGATGTCCCAGATGTGCTCAATTGGATTCAGGTCTGGGGAACGGGCGGGCAAGTCCATAGCATCAATGCCTTCCTCTTGCAGGAACTGCTGACACACTCCAGCCACATGTGGTCTAGCATTGTCTTGCATTAGGAGGAACCCAGGGCCAACTGCACCAGCATATGGTCTCACAAGGGGTCTGAGGATCTCATCTCGGTACCTAATGGCAGTCAGGCTACCTCTGGCGAGCACATGGAGGGCTGTGCGGCCCTCCAAAGAAATGCCACCCCACACCATGACTGACCCACCGCCAAACCGGTCATGCTGGAGGATGTTGCAGGCAGCAGAACGTTCTCCACGTCGTCTCCAGACTCTGTCACGTCTGTCACATGTGCTCAGTGTGAACCTGATTTCATCTGTGAAGAGCACAGGGCGCCAGTGGCAAATTTGCCAATCTTGGTGTTCTCTGGCAAATTCCAAACGTCCTGCACGGTGTTGGGCTGTAAGCACAACCCCCACCTGTGGACGTTGGGCCCTCATACCACCCTCATTGAGTCTGTTTCTGACCGTTTGAACAGACACATGCACATTTGTGGCCTGCTGGAGGTCATTTTGCAGGGCTCTGGCAGTGTTCCACCTGCTCCTCCTTGCACAAAGGCGGAGGTAGCGGTCCTTCTGCTGGGTTGTTGCCCTCCTATGGCCTCCTCCACGTCTCCTGATGTACTGGCCTGTCTCCTGGTAGCGTCTCCATGCTCTGGACACTACGCTGACAGACACAGCAAACCTTCTTGCCACAGCTCGCATTGATGTGCCATCCTGGATGAGCTGCACTACCTGAGACACTTGTGTGGGTTGTGGACTCCGTCTCATTCTACCACTAGAGTGAAAGCACCGCCAGCATTCAAAAGTGACCAAAACATCAGCCAGGAAGCATAGGAACTGAGAAGTGATCTGTGATCACCCCCTGCAGAACCGCTCCTTTATTGGGGGTGTCTTGCTAATTGCCTATAATTTCCACCTGTTGTCTATTCCATTTGCACAACAGCATGTGAAATTTATTGTCAAACAGTGTTGCTTCCTAAGTGGTCAGTTTGATTTCACTGAAGTGTGATTGAATTGTAGTTACATTGTGTTGTTTAAGTGTTCCCTTTATTTTTTGGAGCAGTGTATATACCTGTTCTGAAAGGCCCCAGAGTTTGCAACACCCCTAAGCAAGGGGCACCACAGTGGCCAAGTAGAGCTCTAGTTGTAACAGGAATCCCTGGCACCCCGCCGCCGCTCCATCTTACTCCCTCGGGGGCGTGATACGCAGAGCACTGGCACCGGATCCCGCTGGTGGAGATGGTAGAGTTGCTGGTGGGAGGGTAGGTGGGGTAGTAAGGAGACCACTCCTCTCACAACGGTCCATCCTCTCCATCATTTGATCCATCGCTGATCCAATGCGATGGAGGATGGACTTATAATGAAGGACTCTCTCCTCCATCGTGGGGAGAGGGGTGGTTGCTGCTCCTGCTGACTCCATATGGTGGTGCGGGCTTCTGTAACGTCGGGAGAGGGATGCAGAGAGCAGAAGGTAGACGGGAAAAAACACTTTTATGTCCTCAATCACAGTAACAGGTACAAACATGGGTGGAGCCCAAAACACAGGCGCAACAAACCCAAAACCACTGTTATAAAAATACCGGACAACGAAAACACAAAAGTCAACAATCATCACTAACGTAAAATAACCACAAGCCCGCACGAACACCAGCGGGCAAAACGAACTTAAATAACACCTATCCCAAAACCCCAACAAGGAACAGGTGAAAACAATTAGACAAAAACAAACGAAAAGGAAAAAGGGATCGGTGGCAGCTAGTAGACCGGCGACGAAGACAACGCCACCCGAACAGGAAGGGGAGCCATCTTCGGTGGTATTCGTGACAGAGATTGAAAAACTGCTTCTAATCTCAAGGCTATCAGACTGCTAAACAGCAATCAGTAACTCAGAAAGGCTACTGCCTACATTGAGACCCAATCACTAGTCACTTTAAACGATGCCACTTTAATAATGTTTGCATATCTTACATTACTCATATCACATGTATTTACTGTATTTTATACCATCCACTGCACCTTGCCTATACTGCTCGGCCATCGCTCATCCATATACTTATATGTACATATTATCATTCACCCCTTTAGATTTGTGTGTATTAAGTAGATGTTGGGGAATTGCTAGATTACTTGTTAGATATTACTGCACTGTCGGAACTAGAAGCACAAGCATTTTGCTACACTTGCATTAACATCTGCTAACCATGTGTATGTGACCAATAAAATTGGATTTGAGATTGCTGTACACCAGCGGAACCCATCCATCTTGAAGCAGCTGGAGCAGTTTTGCCTTGAAGAATGTACAGAAATCCCAGTGGCTAGATGTGCCAAGCTAAAAGAGACATACCCCAAGAGACTTGCAGCTGTAATTGCTGCAAAAGGTGGCTCTACAAAGTATTGACTTTGGGGTGAATGGTTATGCACGCTCAAGTTCTGTTTTTTTGTCTTATTTCTTGTTTGTTTCTCAATAAAACTATTTTGCATCTTCAAAGTGGTAGGCATGTTATGTAAATCAAAATAATACAAACAACCAAAAAAAATCTATTTTAATTCCAGTTTGTAAGGCAACAAAAGAGGAAAATTGCCAATGCCAAGGGTTTTTCTTTATTTTTACAATTTTCTACGGAATCTGTAGAAAAATAGTGAAGACATCAAAACTGTGAAATAACACATATGGAATCATGTAGTAACCAAAAAAGTATTCAACAGATCACAATATATTTTATATTTGACATTCTTCAAAGTAGCCCCCCTTTGCCTTGATGACAGCTTTGCACACTCTTGGCATTCTCTTAACTAGCTTCATGAAGAATGCTTTTCCAACAGTCTTGAAGGAGTTTCCACATATGCTGAGCACTCGTTGGCTGCCTTTCCTTCAATCTGCAGTCCAACTCATCCCAAACCGTCTCAGTTGGGTTGAGGTCGGGTGATTGTGGAGGCCAGGTCATCTGATGCAGTACTCCATCGCCCTCCTTCTTGGTCTGGAGGTGTGTTTTGGGGTCATTGTCCTGTTGAAAAACAAATGATAAGCACAAAACAGATGGGATGGCATATTGCTACAGAATGCTATGGTGATCATGTTGGTTAAGTGTGCCTTTAATTCTAAATAAATCACAGACAGTGTCACCAGCAAAGCACACCCCCACACCATCACACCTCCTTCACAATTTCTACTAGCCTGGGTAACGTTCAGGTCCTAAATCTGTGACATGCTATGTTTGCTGTGTCAGGCTAGTTTGGCATATTATCTATTAGCCCAGTCTGAAAAGTACTGGCCTTAATTTCCATCCCTGCTGACATGGATAACTGACTTCACTTGTCATTTGATTAGACATGTACAACAGATGCACTCGTGGAACAAAACTGTTTGTGTTTTGTATGGGAAAACATTGAGCCCATAAGTCCTTTGTGAGCCAGCTAGCTAGCCATCTAGTTAAAGTTACCTCACTGTTTGTGTAGTCACACTTTTTCACGCGGTGACATGCTCGCTGATGTTAGCCCACCAGGGCAGGGATATTTAACTAACGTTTAGCTAGCTAGTTACATTAGCTCAACGCTTGTGTAGTCAGACTTTTCCCCTGACCCCACGTGTGGTGACATGCCTGCTAGTCCACCAGGGTAGGTATATTTAACGTTAGCTAGTTAGTGCTAATCGCTAATGTCAGGCACATTCACTCGTAGGAAAAGTCTGACGACTGTCAGGAATGTCTGACTACACGACGGTGAGATACAGTGCAACTTTATCCAGCTAACGTTAGCTAATGTAGCCAAATAACCAAACACGGTGCCAAACTAGCTAGCCTACAGGTGATACGGATATCACTTAGGTCTATTATTGATATCTACATAGCAATTATGTGAATCACACTGCTGCCCTCTCAATCATTTGCACCTTATGGATTGTGTTTATTGTGGATGGTTGTTCCCAAATGTATGGATGTATTTTACCCCAATATTGGTTGAATTGAAGCGTAGGCTAAGTTGCCAAGCAGTCATTATTTGTGCAATCTGTGGACAGCCAGTGACAAATGTGCTCTTGCAACAGCTGCTTAGGGCAGATCCCAGCCTATGGAATATTACAAATGAAAATGTATACACACTCACTACTGTAAGTCGCTCTGGACAAGAGCATCTACTAAATGACGGGAAAAAATATATACTTTTCCCTCCTACTAGCACAGACTTTGCTGATAAGTACTTTATTGAGGACTTAATATGACTGAGATATGTGGTTTTGCCAGCTAGCTACTGTATCTCAAGATGAATGCACTAACTGTAAGTTGCTCTGGATACAAGTGTCTGCTAAATGACTAAAATGTAAATGTAACTGTTGTAAACTCCTCCGTGGTATTGTGCTCCATACACACGGTCAAAAACGAGGTGGGCTTTAATTGCTCAATCTAATTCGGGCTGATGAAAGAAGAACAAATCCAAAGGCATATCAATCAACCAATCAAATGTATTTATAAAGCCCTTTTTATATCAGCAGATGTCACAAAGTGCTGTACAGAAACTCAGCATAAAACCTCAAAAACAGCAAGCAATACAGATGTAGAAGCAGACATATGCTTAAACTAGCACACTTTTGATGGACTTAAACATCTGCAAATTATCGAGGTATCAAAGGGTCACGCATAGATATCCTATTAAATAATTAAAGTGGAACTGACAGCGTTTGAACTACTTTGTAGATATGACACAAACAGACAATCATAATATCAGTAAAACATTTCAAATTCCCAGTTTATGCTACAAAACCAACTTCATAAAAGGCTTTAAAATAGGTTATATTTGACTCACAATTCCGTGACCAATTCACCAATACATTTCTTGGTAGTCCAACAAATATTGCTATCAGGTTGTAAATCACAGCTGGCCTGGTACATTGTTTGCTGCCTCCAGCCCTTCGGAATGTACGGTTTCAGTTTTAATGACCACTACAAGCTAAGAAAGTTTGAGAGGGTTTACATACTGGTCCCTCGTTACATTTTAGCTCATCTCGCTTTGGCTAACATTAGTTGTTGATCTTGTTGTTGATGTGCATAGGCAACTGAGGGAGAGAGAGCCTATGGTTCATGGTTGTTTGATCTGACTGTAAACTTACTTAGTTTTTTGTTTTTTAAATATTTTATTTCTGGTTTTTAGTTTAGTTTTCTTAATTTGGTTTGTTTTTTAACCTTATGGTCCACTTAGGAACCTACAAGAAGTCACAGTAAAACATTAACATTTTTAACCATAACATTTTTTACATTTTATTGTATACAATCTACATTAACAATCTAAATGGACCAAAAAGAGACAATAGAAATGTCAATGGCAATGTGAGACAATGATGGTAACTAGTCTGGCCCTAATTCAGGTTCATTGTGTTTTTTTAATGTAAGCCAGCGTGGGATCAGCCAGCGGCGGCTTCCCGCATGCGCAATTCATTTGCAGTCTGGACGCGGAGGGGTGAACATCTCCTGCTCTGACTGCAGCTGGGAAGGACTGCTGTGCTAGAGCTGGGCCACCTGTGAGTGCTTTGGGACGGGGGTGGGGCCCACGGCAGCATCCGCTGCTCGTTGAGAAGAGTAAGAACGATAGATGCTTTCACGTCAGTCTCCAAAAGTCCCCAATAACACCAGAAAAAGTTGCTAGATTTGTCGCTAGCCGTTTTTTTGAAAATCTCTAAATTGGCAACACTGCAGGCTCCGCCCTATGGGACTCCCAAAAAGGGCCAGTTGAAATACAGCTAGGAATTGAACCAGGGTCTGTAGTGACACCTCTAGCACTGAGATGCAGTGCGTTAGAGCGCTGCGCCACTCGGGAGCCTCGGGAAAGTAATCTAAAAGTAATGTACGGTAATCAGATTACATTACTGAGTTTAGGTAATCCAAAAGTTACATTACTGATTACAATTTGACAGATAACTAGTAACTGTAATGGATTACATTTAGAAAGTAACCTACCCAACTCTGAGTGTATCAGTGTTAGTGTGTTGTCGGCAGGGGTGTGCTGTCGGCAGGGGTCAGGGAGAGCTCGGTACACTTGACTAATTGGTCTGTGTCTAATTAGGGGACTCCACCTGCAGCTCTTCAGCCGCCAGTCTTGCATGTCAAATATCCTGTCCTGGACCACCCACACATGCACACACACACACACACACACACAAACTGTTTAAACAAGACTCACAATAATTAGGGTACTCATGAAAACCGTAATAAAACCTTAGTGTACAACTTCACGTATAACTTAATTCGTTTTTGTGGGAATGACGGGGACACATGTTTATTCGCTATTTCAAGTAGACCCATACACAACTGAGTGACGTCTACCAGTGGATAAGACAGCCACAACAGCAGGTGCGTTTATTTAATAACAGGTGATACAACCCCTCTTTACAAAATACATTTCAAGTAGGTCTTCACAAAGGGGCGACCCCGACCTCGTTCACATGAGCTTCCCACAGTGAAAGAAGGGAATCTCTTTTCATAGCAAACAGACGATGAAAGGCAAGGCAACCGTTTCATTCTGTCAGTTCTTAACTGGACAAGATCTTACTTCAAAACCACCAAGGATTTAAGTATGTAAATCACAGCTTCACATAACCAAAAGCCTATAGATGGCCAGTTGTCTAATTAGAATTGCATTCTGCATGCTTCACCTTTAAATGACCTCCTATAGGACTATGCTCTAATTCAGTCTAAATTTAATGAGGAATATAGCATTTTATGTAAACTATTGCATTTGGTCTGTTTATAGTCAAGAGCTGAGCGCTCTAGCTGTATGCTTTCGGTTTTATTATTTCAACCTAAGCACTAACGACTTTATCGATCTGAGGGCTTAATTATTTTCCAAGCGAGCATGTTAAATAGGATAGTTGCGTGCGCAGAGTGTGTGTGTGCCAGGCTTCCGGCTTGTGTGTGGGTGAGAGTTGCTTTTCGAAACACTGGTGCCATCGGTCCCGACCCGTGCTGGTGAAAAATATAAAATTGTGCCTTCAACTTGCTGAACCTGCCCTGACGTGATATATATTGTTTATTATCTCAGATGCAGTATTTTGTCGCTATAGCTAAATATTAACTCTAACTAATGCTGCTCACGATTTCTCCCGATGTCTGACGAAGGAAGCGACAGCGCCGAGCTGGCAGAGCTCCGGTCCTCTCCCTCCTCATCTCCACCCGGGCCCCCCGGAACCCCCTCTCCTCCACTGCCGCCAGACCTTTCCTCCAGTCCCCCGGTGCTTCGAGACCCAGCCCCGTTACCCCAGGACTGCCTCCGCCCGTCTCCAGAGCGCTGCAAACCCGGGGACTCCCCGCGCTGTACCCTGCCAAAGTTAACCCAGCGACTGACGAAGACGGGCTCTCAGTTCCGCCAGAGACAGAATGCGCGCTTAACAGCTGCGGCGGACAACGGGCGCGATGCCCTCTCTCCAAAGCGCAGAGACGGTGACACCACCTCGGCAACGTTTCAGGACCTTGGACAGCAACTCCCCCGCGGACAGGACCGAGAGTATTACCACTGCACTAATCAGCTCCTAGAGCCCCAGCGAGACAGCAGTGAGACCCAGCCACCGTGAGTCTACCCTTTAATTAATTATGACACGGTTAGGCTATACCTTATTCAAATATGAGGAAACACAGTTAGTTGTTACAGAATAATTGAGTAAAATTAATCATGTGTGTGGTGTAGTCTATGTAGCCTATAGGCTACGCGAAATATGAATCCCATACAATGAATGAGTGGATACAGACGTGCCATATTGTTTGATTAAATATTGGGGTGCGCAGACATAATATTCTACTCAAGAGATACTGTACACGCGTAATGGGGATGTATGGGCTAATGGGGTTTCCTGCTGGACCTCAACAGGTACAGTGACCACATGGCTGATGATGTCAGATAACAGCTTAATTCTCTAGTTCATTGTCTTTAACTGTGCATTTTTTTCTGTCATTCTATTAGGCTACTTTTATCTTTCTGTTTTTCAATGTAATGTTGTATTCTCAGTGGAAATATAGTTGAGTGTGTCTCGTCTTTGAAGACTGAGTAGGGGGATTCCATCCTCGTTTAAAGGAATTCGTCTCGTGTTACTCCAAACCCTAAATAAATAAATAATAAATCAATAAAATACATACAACCCATCAGTCAGATCCAGCTAAAATATACACACCCTAATTCGGGTCCATGACACCGCTTGGCGGTTAACGTTGCAGCGTGTTTGTGCTGCTTGTTCTTGATTTGAGAGAGTCTTGATTGACACCGGAGAGATCCGATAAGTTAAAGGATGGCGGCGAGAGGAACCGAGGCAGGGCCGTGCGTGCCGTGCTGAGTCAATATTCCGTATGCAAATGAGAAGTTTGTGCAAATAAGCCTATTGGACAGACGTGGGCATGTGACGTCATCCACTGTATTACCCAGGTAGAAAGGCTGCCACAACAAAGTATACCATATAGCCTCTAGAAAATGTTCTAAGCCAGTGGTATTACAGTTGGAAATATAATAGGATATATTCCAAACAGCCTGCAGTGTCTGTATTTGATCACTCTGGTCTCTATCTGCTCTATGATACAGTAGCATTAAGCTTGAAAGCCTTGTCTTTGACGAGAAGAAGCAAGCATCAAGTTTTGAGGGAGAGTGCAATTGGCATGCTGACTGCAGGAATGTCCACCAGAGCTGTTGTCAGAATTTTGTTAATTTCTCTACCATAAGCCACCTTCGACGTCGTTTTAGGGAATTAGAGTGCTCCATGGTGGCGGTGGAGGTATGGTATGGGCAGCCATAACCTACGGACAATGAACACAATTGCATTTTATCGACGGCAATATGAAGGCACAGGGATACAGTGACGAGACCCTGAGGCCCATTGTCATGCCATTCATCCGCCATCTTCACCTTTTGTTTCAGCATGATAATGCACGGCCGCATGTCTTAAGGATCTGTACACAATTCCTGAAAGCTGAAAATGTCCCTGTTCTTCCATGGCCTACATACTCACCAGACATCTCTCATTGAGCATGTTTGGGATGCTCTGGATCAATGTGTATGACAGCGTTTTCCGGTTCCCACCAATATCCAGCAACATCGCACAGCCATTGAAGTGGAGTGGGACAACATTCCACAGGCAACAATCAAGAGCCTGATCAACTCTATGACACACTGCATGAGGCAAACGATGGCCACAAGATACTGACTGATTTTCTGATCCACAGCCCTAATTAATAAAGTTAGCTGTGACCAACAGATGCATATCTTTATTCCCAGTCATGTAAAATCCATAGATTAGGATATAATGGATTGATTTCAATTGACTTATTTCCTTAAATAAACTAACTTAGTAAAACCCTTGAAATTATTGCATGTTGCGTTTATGTTTGTTCATGTCATAAATTATGAGTGCATTTCACACTACTTTTGGGTTGTAAATGTATTATAATGATTGCATGACTGTTAAGCTGAATATATGTTTATGTCATTGTCACCAACTGCAATACACTCAAAATGTATTAGAATCTAACTACACTACCTATGCTAAACAGAAGAGTTACTGTATGTAGCTAGCCCGAAGTGTTTGCTACAATAACAGCCAACTTTCATCTCAGCAACTGTCTTAAACAACAGTCCAAATAGCATGTGATAAGTTTTGTTCACGTGATTGTCACCAATCAACTGCAATACACTAACAAATAATTTGAATTTGGATGCTTGTGAGCTACGCTAACAATAACACACAATTGCTGTCTTTAGTTAGCATGCTAGCTAGCCCGACTGCTACAGCCAAAATAAATGTTTACAACAAATACAGCTGACTTTCATCTTCGAGACTGTCTTACACAAAAGTCCAAACAACATGTAGGTGTCACGTTCGTCATAATGATGAGACCAAGGCACAGCATGAGATGAATACATTCTTAATTTATTAAAACGAAGAACACTTAACCAAACTAACAAAATTAACTTGACGCTAAAACCACGAGTGCTGACATGCAACTACACATAGACAATAACCCACAAAACCAAAATGGAAATGGCAACCTAAATAGGATCCCCAATCAGAGACAACGATCAACAGCTGCCTCTGATTGGTAACCAATTCAGGCCACCATAGACCTACATATACCTAGACATACGAAAAACCCATGGATATACAAAAACCCTAGACAGGACAAAAACACCTAGACAATGCAAAAACTAAACCAACCACCCTTGTCACACCCTGACCTAACCAAATAATAAAGAAAACAAAGATAACTAAGGTCAGGGCGTGACAGTAGGCCTGTTAGAAGAACTACATTTCTTTCATAATGTACAGACAAATCATTAAATAATCCTTGTCTCTCAGCCTGTATCTTTGGTACTAACATTAGCAATGCTAGCTAGATAAGTAACTAAACCTGCTGCATACGAAATTACGTGTTTTCAACGATAACAGACAAATACAGCCTGTCCAAGTAACCATCCAACAACACTTGAGGCCTATTGGAACTAATAAAAAGTATCAAGTTTATAAGTAATAACAAAAATATATGCTATTTGGAAAGGGCACATGATGGCTGCCAGAGTAGCAATTCCTGTAGGTGATAGTGGTCTTGTCAAATAGAGTCATGGGAGTTTGAGCATTGAACAACAGAAAAATAAGATGACTATGAATATCGTTCCATAGGTTCTTGAGCGTCTATTTAAAATATTTACAGATGTTATTTAACAAAGACAACCAGAGCAACATACAGTATATTGTGTTACGTTACAGCTTTATTCTAAAATGTATTAAATAAATGTTTTCCCCTCATCAGTCTACACACAATACCCCATAATGACAAAGTGAAAACAGTATTAAAAATAATAATAAAAAAACCAGAACAATCCTATTTTCATAATTAGTCAGACCCTTTCATATGAGACATGAAAATGAGTTCAGGTGCATTCTGTTTCTGTTTCCATTGCTCATTCTTGAGATGTTTCTACAACTTGATTGGAGTCCAGCTGTGGTAAATTCAGTTTATTGGACATGATTTGGTAGCCTAGTAGCCTAGTGGTTAAAGCATTGGGCCAGTAACCGAAAGGTTGCTGAATTGAATCCCAGTGCTGACAAGGTAAAAATCTGTCATTCTGCCCCTTAACAAGGCAGTTAACCCACTATTCCCCGGTAGGCTGTTATTGTAAATAATAATTTGTTCATAACTGACTTGCCTAGTTAAATATATATATATATTTTTTTAAATACACGGAAGGGCACACACCTGTCTATATAAGGTCCCACAGTTAACAGTGCATGTCAGAGCAAAAACCAAGCCATGAGGTCGAAGGAATTGTTATTAGAGCTACGAGACAGGATTGTGTCGAGGCATAGATCCGGGGAAGGGTACCAAAACATTTCTGCAGGATTTAATATCTCCAAGTACACATTGGCCTCCATCATTTCTGAATGGAAGAAGTTTGGAACCACCAAGACTCTTCCTAGAACTGGCAGCCCGGCCAAACTGAGCAATCGGGGGAGAAGGGACCTTGTCAGGGAGGTGACCAAGAATCCAATGTTCACTTGGTCAGAGAGTTGAAGAAGAACCATAGGATCACTCTAACAGAGCTCCAGAGATCCTCTGTGGAGATGGAGAACCTTCCAGAAGGACAACCACCTCTGCAGCACTCCACCAATCAGGCCTTTATGTTAGAGCGGCAAGACGCAAGCCACTCCTCAGTAAAAGGCACATGACAGGTCGCTTGGAGTTTGCCAAAAGGCACCTAAAGGACTCTCAACCCATGAGAAACAAGATTCTCTGGTCTGATGAAACCAAGTTTGACCTCTTTGACCTGAATGCCAAGCATCACGTCTGGAGGAAACCTGGCACCATTCCTACGGTGAAGCATGGTGGTGGCAGCATCATGCTGTGGGGATGTTTTTCAGCGGCAGGGACTGGGAGACTAGACAGGATTGAGGGACAGATGAGCGGAGCAAAGTTCAGAGAGTGTCTTGATGAAAACCTGCTCCTGAGCGCTCAGGACCTCAAACTGGGGTGAAGGTTCACCTTCCAACGGGACAACGACCCTTAGCACACAGCCAAGACAACGCGGGAGTGGCTTCGGGACAACAAAAAAATCTAAAAACCTTGTTTTGCTTTATCACTATGGGGTAATGTGCGTAGATTGAGGAGGAAAAGATATATTTAATGAATTTTAGAAAAAGGCTGTAATGTAACAAAATGTTGAAAGAGAGGGGCCTGAACTTTCCGAATGCACTGTATAAAAAGGAGTTCCAATATGATCAGAAAACCACAAAGGGGGTTATATAGATCAATTAAAATGATTGTCCATAATTTCTTGTATTAGTCATCTCAGGGATCCTCCTTAAATACATTACAGAGAAGCAATTTCTGTTTTTTCTTGTCACTAAATAGTCAATAGACATTAAATTAGAACATTTTACTAAAACTGTGTAAGACATCACTAAATGATAACCCTAATGTGATAAGTTGTCATTAAAGGGGAAAGTAATCAAAAAAGTAATGGAGAGTAATCAGATTACGTTACTAAATTTGGGTAATCCAAAAATTACGTTACTGATTACAATTGTGGACAGGTAATTAGTAACTGTAAAAGATGACACTCAGAAAGTAACCTACCCAACCCTGGTGGTAGTAGTAGTAGCCATAGTTGTTCCTGTGAGTTTAAGGGGGGGGTACTGGAAATTACAAAAGTCCCCACAAGGACAGTAAAACAAGTAAAATTCTCCCTCGTGGGGACATTTCCCACGTCCCAACAAGGACAAAAGCTATTTTAACCTTAAGGGTAGGTTTAGTGTTCCAATTTTGGTTAGGGTTAGAATTAGGTTTAGGAGTTAGGGTTAGGGTTACGGTAAGGCCTAGCATTAGGGGTTAGGGAAAATAGGATTTTGAATGGAAATCAATTTTGGGTGTGTGTTTGTGGGACTATTTAGTCTCAGTGGTAGTGAAGTTAATGGTTTCTCTGACCCACCCTGAGCTGAGGGACATGACAGACATAAAAATACACCGTGTTTACTTATCTAAGTGGCTCTCACAGCCCATGATGGTAGCTGCTGGCAATTATGTGTGTGTGTGTGTGTGTGTGTGTGTGTGTGTGTGTGTGTGTGTGTGTGTGTGTGTGTGTGTGTGTGTGTGTGTGTGTGTGTGTGTGTGTGTGTGTGTGTGTGTGTGTGTGTGTGTGTGCCACCACAGCAGAGAGAGGACGAGGAATCCTTTAAAAAAACAATCAGGGCATCTCCCATCGACCTTCTTCACAGCTTACTCATTCAATCGCTCTGCAATAAGCTCTCACAGTCTCACTACAGAAGGTTCACTTTAGGCATTCATTGGTTAAGTTAAGGGGTAAGGTTTGGCATAGGGTTAAAACAAAAACAATTCTATGGTTAAGTTTAGGCATTAATTATGAATGGTTAAGGTGGGGGTTAAGGTTTGGGATAGTTTTAAAACAAAACAATTAAAAACAAGTACCTAGCACTGGGATTAAACATTCACCCTCAGAGCCGGAGTCCGTGGTTTACGCCCATCCGCCATCCACACCCTAGCAAACCCCACGACTACTTGATGGTAATAGCGCTCACCATTGCCCCTAGTGGCCGGTTTTGAAGTGATCTCAAAGTCCTATTTACCTGGACGGTCGACTGAGCAGGGGCAGCGCCTGCCATATAATTAGAATGGAACATCGATTTGAATGAGAATGTCAGTTCTATCAATTGTAATTCTAACGTGTTGACATTGTGCTGAAGCTCAGGTTTGTGTCATAAGGGCTTTTGCTCGGTTCTCTTTTTTTGGCTATATTCCATTGATTTCCAGTCTACCACACACAGCGCTGATGAACTGTAAATTTAAGTCGATACCCATAAACTACTGTGCTTTGGGACCGTAGAATCACACACAAACACAATAAACATGCACAAACACAGACCCTTGTTCATTTCTACAACAAAAATACTGACTAACATATTCATACAACGTTTTCATTGACAATTTACGAGACTGTAACAGACTAAATAGACCCAGAAAAAAATGTCAGTGATAAGAACAATAGCGGCGCGGATGCGCAGTTCTGTTCAGCAGCGGGAATGGTACACCACACCCGGCACAGGAGCCCCGGGCGAGCAAGCAATGCTCCGGCTCCGCCTCGGATTTATACACACTGAAACTAACCCAGCCTTCTAGTCACAGTAGATACTGTTTGTCTGGTTAAGAAACACAAGCTGCTTTACAAAAAGTGTAAAACAATAGCAGCATTACGTTTAATAGTCAAACAACAGTCTAGCTATGTTTTCTTCTCCCTTGAGTACAGAAACTTTTTGAATTTTCTGTCTCACTCAACCCTTGATAAATTCATTGAATTTCTACCTGCAATGCTCATTTTGCAACTGAGTGCGGCCCTGGTACCATAACCAGTAGCCTATATGCAAGTATTTGGTCGCATATAAAGAAAGGAAAATGGATAGCAAACAATTTATTGACAAAATGGCTCTTGCCACTACGCTATTATCTGACTGGGTCAATAACTTTCTTTTTGAGTAAATGTGCACCCAGTGACTCAGACTTGTGCACTTGGACCAGGACTCGAGCACAAGGGACTTGGGACTCGATTCGAACGTCCGGTTTATTGACTCGACTATAACACTGGGCGAAACAGTCATTAGCTCCCCTTGTACGTTTGTGCACCAATTTGGCTGCGTCGTCAGGGGACCATTGAACAACGGCTGTGACACAACCGAGTGGCAGAGGTGCAACCCATTATGCTTGGTCAAAACGTTGCTGCACTATCTGGTGATTGTGCTACACTCTCTCTCTCTGCTTGTGTGTGTCTGTTTGTTCTGTAATGTGCAATATCGATATAGGCTGAATTAGGAATTTACATTGCCGGAAAAGTGTTGTATATTCTTATACGTGTTTGTCATTTCTCTGCTGTTGGGAAGAGAAACTGGATGTTAAGCAGAAAAACATGTTGGTAGGACAAGGATTTGTATGTTTGTGCACATGGAAGTCAGTGATTTATTTTTACTATGGGTTAATGATAGAAATGTAATGTGACTAAAATGGCCCACTGACTAAATCATTATTCAAATGACAAAACTGTGACTAAGACTTAAGGATATTTTAGTCCAAATGACTAAGACTAGACAAAATCTGGAAAAAAAGAGTACCCGAATGAACACTTCCTCACTCACACAGCGTTGCATGAGTGAGCTCTCTTCATCTTCTCAGTCCCACGTGAATAGGTTCCCATTTTCACCTGTTCTCCAATTCTCCCGACACTCCTCCGTTTTGATCTAGTGATGGCTTTGTTTGGCCCCTAAAAATCAAAGCCTGTAGATGGCAATATATACTGAGCTAACAAATGGAATTGTTTTAATATGGCCATAAGATGGACCATTTAGCTATTTGATTTAGAATTTTAGGACCCCTGTAGGTATCCCAAAAAATAAACAGATTATTCTCTGATGAAACATTAAATTTGTCCTGACTGTTATTAGCCCCATAGCAACGCATTGAATAATACATTCATACATGGCAAAAAAAAAATCAAAAAATAAATCAAAAGGAAATATGGTTTGAGGGGTCTGTAATGCATCTTTGAGATATAGGAAAGCATCAGGGACAAAAACAAAACAGTTACATGTGTAACCCTGGTTCTGTGAAGCTTCGTAGAGCAAAATGGACACTTCCTTGTTGGTGAGAGGCTCAACTTTCCATAGTGGGATCATATTAGTTGTGTAGCTCAAACCATTCAGACTTTGCAGACGTTTTTGTGAGAAGGGCGGTTTTCGGGATTACTCCTGGTCTGATAGACAGCACTGTACCTCAGCCGCCTCCCATCACAGATGCGGAAGGCCGATAGCGTGGACTTAGAACAGCCCTAAGTCTCTAGTTTAAATCAGACACATTTTTGATTAATAAAACCGCAATTAAAATAATGCTAAAAAGGCTCTTACGCACCGATGCAGAAATCTACACTCGGGGGTTAGTGGACTGTATTTTGGAACCATCTCTATTTCCCAAACAAAGTTTTGATCTAGCCCTTCCATGAAGACTAAATTCTAGGACAAAATGCTAAAAGAGTAAGCCTGTTACCCTAGTTGTTGATGGCATATTGTATGCAGTTGTACAGTTCATCCTTTTCACTGCAGAAACTTTACCACCTCTCCTCCCTCCTATCTCTCTCTTTCTCTTGCTCCATCCCCTCCCTCTCTCTCTGGCTCCCTACCTCTTTTCTACCTCTCGAATGGTTTCTCTTTTCCATTCATTTGAAAATGAACGTGTCTATATATTTTCCTCCACACAGAGAGCAGTTGAGCACTGAGTGTTTTGCTTCAGCGTTCGGGTGCTCTTTCTGTGTCTAACATGTGATTTGAGGAGCTGAACAGTTTGTTTTTGAGGTAACCATATATTGGAGGCTTTTGTGCCTGCCGCACACTGTGTTGGTTTCAAGAGGTTCCGAATGACCCATTCAGTTCCTCTGAGAGAGGAGCAATGTGTACATTTACAGCTCAGCGCAGATATACTGTCAATACACAGTTATGGAAAAATAAATGTGAACTGATTGTGTAAGAGACAGCTAGTTTAAAAATATATTTTTTTTACCTTTATTTAACTAGGCAAGTCAGTTAAGAACAAATTCTTATTTATTAAATTCTTATTATTTTGCCCCTAACTGCCTGTTCAGGGGCAGAATGACAGATTTGTACCTTGTTGGATCGGGGATTTGAGCATGCAACCTTCCGGTTACTAGCCCAATGCTCTAACCACAAGGCTACCCTGCCGCCCCTGTCGTCATGCAGTATTTTGGATTGTGTGATTCAGTGCCGCATTATTTGTGTGTTTGTGTGTGTGTGTCATTTTACATTGGTTTAACTCTTGCTTAATAACCTTTTTCTCTCTCCCTGTCACCCTCCCTCTCCCCCTTCTTCTAGAGTGGAAGCAATGCAGCGGAGACACACCACGCTGAGGGAGAAGGGGCGTCGCCAGGCTGTGCGAGGCCCAGCCTACATGTTTAATGAGCGTGGCTCGGCCCTGACGCCGGAGGAAGAGGGTTTCCTTGACGCTGCCGAGTACGGCAACATCCCCGTGGTCCGTAAGATGCTGGAGGAGTCCAAGACCCTCAACTTCAACTGTGTGGACTACATGGGCCAGAATGCATTGCAGCTGGCGGTGGGCAATGAACACCTGGAAGTGACTGAGCTGTTGCTAAAGATGAATGGGCTAGCCAGAGTGGGCGACGGGCTCTTATTGGCTATCTCTAAAGGGTATGTGCGTATCGTGGAAGCCATATTGGCGAACCCGGCGTTCAGCCAAGGGCTGCGGCTCACCCAGAGTCCCCTCGAACAGGAGCTACGGGATGATGATTTTTACGCTTACGATGAAGACGGGACACGCTTTTCCCACGACGTCACCCCAGTCATCCTAGCAGCACACTGTCAGGAGTATGAGATTGTGCATATTCTGCTCACCAAGGGGGCCCGCATCGAGAGGCCTCATGACTACTTCTGTAAGTGCAATGAGTGTGTAGAGAAGCAGAAGAGAGACTCGTTCAGCCACTCCCGCTCCAGGATGAACGCTTATAAAGGGCTGGCCAGTGCTGCCTACCTGTCCCTGAGCAGTGAAGACCCTGTCCTCACCGCCCTGGAGCTCAGCAACGAACTGGCCAGACTGGCTAACATAGAGACTGAGTTTAAGGTGAGTTTAACTGGCCAGACTGGCTAACATCCAGGTAACTGCCAAAATAATGGAAACACCAAGTGTCTTAATAGGGCGTTGGGCCACCACAAGTCTGAACAGCTTCAATGCACCTTGGCATAGATTCTACAAGTGTCTGCAACTCTATTGGAGGGATGCGACACCATTCTTCAACAAGAAATTGCATCAATTGGTGTTTTGTTGATGGTGGTGGAAAAAGCTGTCTCAGATTATGCTCCCGAATATCCCATAAATGTTCATTTGGGTTCAAATCTGGTGACTGAGACAGCCATGGCGTATTGTTTACATCATTTTCATGCTCAGCATACCATTCTGTGACCACTCGTGCACTGTGGATGGCGGCATTGTCTTCCTCTGGAGTCATAGCCATGGTAGCCAAAATAATGGCCTGCCCAGCATTTTTATACATGACTCAAAGCATGATGGGATGTTAATTGCTTAATTAACTCAGAAATCACACCTGTGTAGGAGCACCTGCTTTCAATACACTTTGTATTTACTAAAGTGTTTCCATTATTTTGTCAGTTACCTATACAGTACATACTAAATTTAAGGTGAGTTTAACTGGCCAGACTGGCTATCATAGAGACTGAGTTTGAGGTGAGTTTAACTGGCCGAGAGACCGAGAGTGAGATACCGAGAGTGAGATACCGAGAACGGGAGACCGAGAGAGAGTGTGAGACCGAGAGAGAGTGTGAGACCGAGAGAGATTGAGAGACCGAGAGAGATTGAGAGACCGAGAGAGATTGAGAGACCGAGAGAGAGACCAAGAGCATCATCAGAGTACAGATAAAAACTCCAAACAACGTAAGCAGAGCAGAATTAGACCAATTCCCTCTTCTGATTAATATCCAAAAAATAGCCACAAGTTACCCCCACTCCTCCCATTCCAAAGCCCTCAAATGCCAAAAGGTGACCACAGAAAAGAGTCTACTGAGGTCCAGAGGCTCAGGTCACTAACCAATACCAACCCAACGAAGCCTCAGGACAGAGAGAGAGAGAGGAAGACAGAGAGAGACAGAATCCATGTATTTGCACGTGAGGATTTTCTGCTCCCTCATCTGCTATAATGTTTGATATGTCTCTGCTAGGAGTCGTAGCAGCTTTGGCTCAGGACTGAGGCTGCTCTCTCTACTTTGCTGTCTCACTAGTCCTACACGTGCTATACACACATACTACTGTAAATGGGCTCCCGAGTGGTGCAGCAGTCTAAGGCACTGCATCTCAGTGCTAGAGGTGTCACTACAGACCCTGGTTTGATTCCAGGCTGTATCCCAAATGGCCGTGATCGGGAGTCCCATAGGGCGACGCATAATTGGCCCATCATTGTCACAGGTTAGGGTTTGGCCAGGGTAGGACGTCATTGTAAATAAGAATTTGTTCCTAACTGACTTGCCTAATTAAACAAAGGTTAAATAAAAATTCAAAATGCACAAATACACACAGACACTAATACACATGTTAACGTGTTAACAGCACACAGCTGGGTCTGTGTGTTGAAAGTAGAAGATTCATGCTGCAGTGTGGGGTATACAGCCACAACGACAGGAATCAAATTCAAGCCCAGGAGCTCTAGGAAGGAAGGAAGGCAAAGGGGAACACTTTGGCATTTAGACGGCGGGGTAAAGTGAGTAGAAGGGTGCAGTCCAGAAGGGTGCGTGGGTTGGTATTTGTCATGACTGCAGCTGTGTCTGCTCAGGTGTCTGTCTGTCTGCCTGCTTCCTAGATGTTTAAATGAGAAGTAGTGGCCCGGGAGGCTTAGTTCTATTACCCTCCATCTCTTTCATTACACACTCATTATCACCTTTCATGTCTCTCTCCTCTATCTATCTCTCCCTCTCCCTCCCTCCCTTTCAATCTCTTCCCCTCTCTCTCTCCACTCTCTGAGGTAAGAATACATGTGTTCTGACTGGCTCAGACGCTGTCGGTTCTCGAACACTCTTTCCTTATGTAGTCCACTTATCCGAAAGGAAGGAACGTGCTGATCTCATTGGAGAAAGTCCCTGTGGGCGTTATCAGTATTATTGTTGTTTTAGTGCAGCTGCCCTCTGCAATCTTTACATGATTAAGTGCAGGATTAGACCTGTTGCCCAGGGTTATGTTGACACGGTGCCACATGTACTATTGTCCCAGTGGGTTCAAGTGATTGGGGACAACACACAGTGTGCTCCGAGTTTTAAGCATTGACATATACACTGAGTGTACAAAACATAAAGAACGCCATGACATACAGTGACTTGCGGAAGTATTCACCCCCTTGGCATTTTGCCTATTTTGTTGCCTTATAACCTGTAATTAAAATTGTTTTTTGGGCGGGGGGTTGTATCATTTGATTTACACAATATGCCTACCACTTTGAAGATGCAGAATATTTTTTAATTGCAAAACAAACAAGAAATTAGACCAAGAAAAACAGAACTTGAGCATGCATAACTATCCCCCTCCCCCAAAGTCAATAGTTTGTAGAGCCACCTTTTGCAGAAATTACAGTTGCAAGTCTCTTGGGGTATACCTTTATAAGCTTGGCACATCTAGCCATTGGGATTTCTGCCCATTCTTCAAGGCAAAACAGCTCCAGCTCCTTCAAGTTGGATGGGTTACGCTGGTGTACAGCAATCTTTCAGTCATACCACAGATTCTCAATTGGATTGAGGTCTGGGCTTTGACTAGGCCCTTCCAAGACATTTAAATGTTTGCCCTTAAACCACTCTAGTGTTGCTTTAGCAGTGATTTAGGGTCATTGTCCTGCTGGAAGTTGAACCTCTGTCCCAGTCTCAAATCTCTTTATTCCCTGTATTTAGCGCCATCCATTATTCCTTAAATTCTGACCAGTTTCCCAGTCCTTGCCAATTAAAACATCCCCACAGCATGATGCTGCCACCACCATGATTCACTGTGGGGATGGTGTTCTCGGGGTGATGGAGGTGTTGGGTTTGCACCAGACATAGTGTTTTCCTTGATGACCAAAAAGCTCAGTTTTAGTCTCATCTGACCAGATTACTTTCTTCCATTTGTTTGGGGAGTCTTCCACATGCCTTTTGGCGAACACCAAATGTGTTTGCTTTTTTTTCTTTAATAAGCAATGACTTTTATCTGGTCCCTCTTCCATAAAGCCCTGCTCTGTGGTGTGTACGGCTTAAAGTGGTCCTGTGGACAGATACTCCAATCTCCGCTGTGTAGCTCATTCAAGGTTATCTTTGGTCTCTTTGTTGCCTCTCTGATTAATGCCCTCCTTGCCTGGTCCGTGAGTTTTGGTGGGCAGCCCTCTCTTGGCAGGTTTGTTGTGGTCCCATATTCTTTCTATTTTTTGATAATGGATTTAATTGTGCTCCGTGGGATGTTCAAAGTTTCAGATATTTTTTATAACCCAACCCTGATCTGTACTTTTCCACAACTTTGTCCCTGACCTGTTTGGAGAGCTCCTTGGTCTTCATGGTGCCACTTGTTTGGTGATGCCCCTTGCTTAGTGGTGTTGCAGACTCTGGGGCCTTTCAGAACAGGTGACAGATCATGTGACACTTAGATTGCACAGAGGTGAACTTTATTTAACTAATTATGTGACTTCTGAAGGTAATTGGTTGCACCAGATCTTATTTAGGGGCTTCATAGCAAAGGGGTGGATACATATGGATGCACAACTTTTCCGGGTTTTTTTAATTTAATTTTTTTAAACAAGTGATTTTTTTCATTTCACTTCAACAATTTGGACTATTTTGTGGATGTCCATTATGTGAAATCCAAATAAAAATCCATTTAAATTACAGGTTGTAATGCAACAAAAGAGGGGAAATGCCAAGGGGCGTGAATAATTTTGCAAGGCACTGTCGACTGACCAGGTGAGTCCAGTTGAAAGCTATGATCCCTCATTGATGTCACTTTTTTAAATCCACTTCAAACAGTGTAGATGAAGGGGAGGAGACAGGTTAAAGAACATTTTTAAGCCTTGAGACAATTGAAACATGGATTGTGGATGTGTGCCATTCAGAGGGTGAATGGGTAAGATAAGATATTTAAGTGGTTTTGAGCGGGGTATGGTAGTAGGTGCCAGGCGCACCGGTTTGTGTCAAGAACTGCAACGCTGATGGATTTGTCACGCTCAACACTTTCCCGCGTGAATCAAGAATGGTCCACCACACCAATGAACATCCAGCCAACTTGACACTAGAGTCATCATGGGACAGCATCCGTGTGGAACGCTTTTGACACCTTGTGGAGTCCATGCCCCAGCAAATTGAGGCTGATCTGAGGGCAAAAAGCGGGTGCAACGAAATATTAGATTTTTTTTTACAATGTTTAACCTTTTCTCCTCTTCATCTACACTGATTGAAGTGGATTTTAACATATGACATCAATAACGAATCATAGCTTTCACCTGGTCAGTCTATGCCATGGAATGAGCAGGTGTTCTGAATGTGTTATACACTCAGTGTACATCCATTGGTGGAGAGGCTATAGTTAACATCTAAGAATTGTTATGGGAGCCAATGGACTAAATTACTGACCGACAGAGGAACTCCAAATACTTCCTTAATGTACAGTAACACCACACACACACACACACACACACACACACACACACACACACACACACACACACACACACACACACACACACACACACACCCATACACACATGCATGCATGCACACACACACACTCTCTTTCTCTTTCTCTCTCTCTCTCTCTCTCTCTCTCTCTCTCTCTCTCTCTCTCTTGAGATCTCTCTCTCTCTCACAGTCTTGTAAAACTAACTTTGTGGGGACACACCATTCAGTCTCGTTCAAAATCCTATTTTCCACATCTCTAATCTTATCCCTAACCCGAAACCTAACCCTAAAACTAACCCTAGCTCCTAACCCTAACCCTTTAACGTAATTCAAACATGAATTCTAACCTTAACCCTAAAACCCTTAGAAATACCATTTGACCTCGTGGGGACCAACAAAATGTCCTGACTTCTGGTCCCCACAAGAATAGTTAAACACGTCCACACACACAACTGCTCAGAGGTGTGAAATTGGCTGGTGAGGAGCACCTGTGTCTAATCACAGCTGGAGAGGGAAGCGCCACAGAGTCACAATCAGCAGAGCAGGGTCACGAGATATCTCTCTCTCTCTCCACATCTCTCCTCACCCATCTCTCTCGTCATCTCTTTCTCTTCCTCTCTCTTTTCACCTCACGAGTTCTTCCATTTCTTCTCTCTAAATCGTTCAGCATTTTCCATCTCCTTCCATCTCCTCCTTCCACTCAGCATCTCCTTCTAGCTTTCCTTTTCAGGTTTCTTTCTGTCCACCCTTTCTCGATAACTTTTTCCCTACCTCTTTCATTATGTGTGTGTGTTTGTGTGTGTGTGTGTGTGTGTGTCTGTGTCTGTGTCTGTGTCTGTGTCTGTGTGTGTGTGTGTGTGTGTGTGTGTGTGTGTGTGTGTGTGTGTGTGTGTGTGTGTGTGTGTGTGTGTGTGTGTGTGTGTGTTCATTCATGGATTCCTAACACCTACCTTATTCTTATTGTCCCCTGAGGGCCTAAATACTCTCAATTCCATTGGCCGAGAGTGAGTGATCAGTCATTCTCATTGGCACATTGCAAAATGTCACTTCAGAAAGTATGAATGTACCATCTCTTCTTCCTCTTTGTCTCACCGTCACCCCCCCCTCACCCCTCCCACCCCTCCCCTCTCGCTGTCAGTCATTAGTGTGGCTCTGTATAATGGTGGAATTTCCATCAATTAGTACGGTGGTATCATCAGCATGTGGATAATGCCTGCAGGGTGGAATAATTATCATGTGTCCTCTAGAACCTCATTACAATGTTCTGTATTCAAACACGGCTAGCCACGCCATCATAGAATGACGATCCCTGAGTCAAAGGAAATAGTTATGTTCGAGGCAACCAAAATTCCTTAGAGCGGCAATCAGCAGTAGCAAGAGTAAGAAAGCCCCCCCTGGGTCAGTAAAAACCTGATTGATGGGGCTGGAGAAATTCAATCACTCTCAATTTCATACACAGAGCTATGGATGCAAGGATCGACTGTCCATGACATCAACATTTTAACCATATTTTGAGGCTATATAGTGTGTGTTTACATGTTCATTGTTTACAAACATTGGAGTTAAACAAACTCATATTTTGGCTTCTGACAGGGTACGACAAGTTCAAGAATCAACGGGTACATATCATTCATTTATTAAGTCCAAAAAAAGAATGTAGCAACTACTGATTGCCCCTTTAAGGGTGGCATAGAAGTGAACGAAGAAAAATGGAACCATGGAGTGTTTTTGTCCTGAAGAGAAGCAAGAGAAGAGGGAGCTAATACTAACGCTCTTGGTATGAAGTGGTGATCATGTAGCAGAGGAGGCCTGTCGGGGACATCTTATAACTGCAAGGGCTGAGGGAAACTTTCCCAGAAAGCATGTTATCACTGAGCTGTAATCGTTTGTTTGAACACTGTGCAGCTATGCATAAACAATTAGACTTTAGTCTCTGTGGACAATTGGCTCTACAAACCACTCTGACTGGTCCATGAGGGATGGGTTGGCAGATTTTGTATGCTCTTGCGCGAATGCATGAAAGACAATGAGGGATCTCTGCTTGTGGGTTACGCGTGTGCTTGTGTGTGTGGTCGTTTGTTTGTTAATGAGTGTTTGTGTGTGTGTGTAACTGCATCTGAGGGGCCTCGGGCACTGGCCTGAAGACCTATGGTTGAGCAGAGATGGAGGAGGGAGTATGGAAGGATGGGAGAAGGAGAAGGGAGGGGTGAATGGATGAAGGAGGTAGAGAAAGGGAAGAAGGAGAAAGGAAGAAATGCAGGTTTGAGCGAGGGAGACGTAAAGTGTGAATAAAGAGATGAGAGAGGGGGAGTGTGGAAGGATTGGAGAAGGGAGGGGTGAATGGATGAAGGAGGTAGAGAAAAGTGTGAATAAAGAGATGAGAGGGGGGGGAGTGTGGTGTCGGAGATGAAAGCTGTGTGAATTTGGCTCCAGAGCTGCCCCTGTCCCATTGGACACACACTGGAGGAATCGACATTGTTTTCACATCAATTCAATTACGTTGAACCAACGTGGATTAGACGTTGAACTGACGGCAGTGGGGGGCTTCCAACAATTCGCCTAATCAAGTCATTATACAAACACTAGCTGCACAGGAACATTCTACCATCCTCCTCTCTCTCTTTTCCCACCTTTTCTTCCTCACATCTTCCTCTTCCGTGTCCTCCTCTCCTTCACCCTCTCCTTATCTCTCCCCTTTTTCTCTGCCTCTCTTTCTCATTCACTGTCTCCTTGCTCTCTCTCTCTCTCTCTCTCTCTCTCTCTCTCTCTATAGAATGACTACAGGAAGTTGTCCATGCAGTGTAAGGACTTTGTAGTGGGGGTGTTGGACCAGTGCAGAGACACAGAGGAGGTGGAGGCCATCTTGAACGGAGACGTGGACAATGCCCCGCCCAGTGACAACAACCGCCCCTGCCTCGAACGCGTCAAACTGGCCATCAAATACGAGGTCAAGAAGGTGAGACCCCCCAAACCAGGACCACAACCTGATCGCAATACTTGACACTGCTGTAAATGACCACATATATATATATATATATATACAGTATGTTCATGTTTTTTATGGTT
>NC_088243.1:56349557-56464557 GCF_036934945.1 Oncorhynchus masou masou
CAAGCACATCCAATGCTAGCATCAGTAATTCTACATTTGTTGTTAGCCCAGCTAGCATGGACACTGACAGTTGTGAAACTGATGCCGAAGAGCTACAGCCCCCTTACCCCGGAAAGCACCGAGCAACAGACAGGGGCGTTGGACCATCGAAGAGGCGCAAATATGACGAGAACTACATTGATTTGGGGTTGACTTATATTGGGAGTAGTGCCTTTCCTCAGCCACAGTGTGTTTTTTGTGCAAAAGTACTATCTCACAACTCAATGAAACCTTCACTCTCGCGCAAACATTTAGTAACAAAACATTCCAATTTGAAAAATAAGCCACAGGAGGTTTTTGATTGAGAATTACGACGACTTTCGAGTAGTAAGACATGTATAAAATCAACAGATACCATTAATAAGGCAGGGCTAGAAGAGTCTTATATGGGCTACCGAGTGGATAGGACAGGCAAGCCTCATACTATTGTGGAGGACTTCATTATTCCTGCTGCCGCGGATATGGCTGGGACAATGCTGGGGGAAAAGGCCCAAAAACCTATACAAACAATGTCTTCAACAAACAACACTGTTTCATGTTGCTTCAGTGAAATGGCAGGAGATGTTTTGAAACAATTACTGCTTCGCATACAAGCTAGAGAATTCTGTGCGTTACAGCTGGATGAGTCAACAGATGTGGCGGGCCAGGCTCAGCTCCTGGTTTAGGTCCGTTAAGTTTATGGGGGGTCAATTAAGGAAGACATCCTCTTCTGCAAACCACTGGAAATCGAGACAACAGAAGAGGATATTTTTAAAGTACTGGACAGCTTTGTGACATCAAATGGACTTCGGTGGTCAAGATGTGTTGTATCTGTACTGATGGTGTAAAAGCCATGACAGGGAGACATAGTGGAGTGGTAACGTGCGTGCAAGCAGTTCCTCCCGATGCCACTTGGGTACACTGCAGCATCCACTGAGAGGCTCTTACTGCCAAAGGAATGCCTGACAGCTTGAAAGACATTTTGGACTCTACAGTCGTGTCTGCTGCCTCAATTTCTATGATGGCTATTTGTATATACTCCAGAATGTTATGAAGAGTGATCAGATGAATTGAAATTAATTGCAAAGTCCCTCTTTGCCATGCAAATGAACTGAATCCTCAAAAGAAAACATTTCCACTGCATTTCAGCCCTGCCGCAAAAGGACCAGCTGACATCATGTCAGTGATTCTCTCGTTAACAGGTGAGTGTTGATGAGGACAAGGCTGGAGATCACTCTGTCATAATGATTGAGTTTGAATAACAGACTGGAAGCTTCAAAAGGAGGGTGGTGCTTGGAATCATTGTTCTTCCTCTGTCAATCATGGTTACCTACAAGGAAACACGTGTCGTCATCATTGCTTTGCACAAAAAGGGCTTCACAGGCAAGGATATTGCTGCCAGTAAGAATGCACCTAAATCAACCATTTATCGGACAATCAAGAACTTCAAGAAGAGCGGTTCAATTGTTGTGAAGAAGGCTTCAGGGCACCCAAGAATGTCCAGCAAGCTCCAGGACCGTCTCCTAAAGTTGATTCAGCTGCGGGATTGGGGCACCACCAGTACAGAGCTTGCTCAGGAATGGCAGCAGGCAGGTGTGAGTACATCTGCATGCACAGTGAAGCAAAGACTTTTGGAGGATGGCCTGGTGTCAAGAAGGGCAGCAAAGAAGCCACTTCTCTCCTGGAAAAACATCAGGGACAGACTGATATTATGCAAAAGGTACAGGGATTGGACTGCTGAGGACTGGGGTAAAGTAATTTTTTCTAATGAATCCCCTTTCTGATTGTTTGGTGCATCCGGAACAAAGGTGAGCGCTACCATCGGTCCTGTGTCATGCCAACAGTAAAGCATCCTGAGAACATTCATGTGTGGGCTTGCTACTCAGCCAAGGGAGTGGGCTCACTCACAATTTTGCCTAAGAACACAGCCATGAATAAAGAATGGTACCAACACATCCTCCGAGAGCAACTTCTCCCAACCATCCAGGAACAGTTTGCTGACGAACAATACCTTTTCCAACATGATGGAGCACCTTGCAATAAGGCAAAGTGATAACTAAGTGGCTCTGGGAACAAAACATTGATATTTTGGGTCCATGGTCAGGAAACTCCCCAGACCTTAATCCCATTGAGAACTTGTGGTCAATCCTCAAGAGGTGGATGGACAAACAAAACCCCACAAATTCTGACAAACTCCAAGCATTGACTATGCAAGAATGGGCTGCCATCAGTCATGATGTGGCCCAAAAGTTAATTGACAGTATCCAGGGCGGATTGCAGAGGTCTTGAAAAAGAAGGGTCAACACTGCAAACTCAGTGCCTCTTTGCTTGACATCATGGGAAAATCAACAGAAATCAGCTAAGACCTCTGAAAAATAATTGTAGACCTCCACGAGTCTGGTTTATCATTGGGAGCAATTTCCAAACGCCTGAAGGTACAACATTCGTCTGTACAAACAATAGTACGCAAGTATAAACACCATGGGACCACGCAGCCGTCATACCGCTCAGGAAGGAGACGCGTTCTGTCTCCTAGAGATGAACGTACTTTGGTGCGAAAAGTGCAAATCAATCCCAGAACAACAGCAAAGGACCTTGTGAAGATGCTGGAGGAAACAGGTGCAAAAGTATCTATATCCACAGTAAAACAAGTCCAAAATCGACATAACCTGAAAGGCTGCTCAGCAAGGAAGAAGCCACTGCTCCAAAACCGCCATAAAACAGACAGACTACGGTTTGCAACTGCACATGGGGACAAAGATTGTACTTTTTGGAGAAATGTCCTGTGGTCTGATGAAAGAAAAATAGAACTGTTTGGCCATAATGACCATTGTTATGTTTGGACGAAGAAGGGGGAGGCTTGCAAGCTGAAGAACACCATCCCAACCGTGAAGCACAGGGGTGGCAGAATCATGTTGTGGGGGTGCTTTGCTGCAGGAGGGACTGGTGCACTTCACAAACTAGATGGCATCATTAGGAGGAAAATGATGTGGATATCATATCAACATCTCAAGACATCAGTCAGGAAGTTAAAGCTTGGTCGCAAATGTGTCTTCCAAATGGACAATGACCCCAAGCATACCTCCAAAGTTGTGGCAAAATGGCTTAAGGAAAACAAAGTCAAGGTATTGGAGTGGCCATAACAAAGCCCTGACCTCAATCCTATAGAACATTTTTGGGCAGAACTGAAAAAGCGTGTGTGAGCAAGGAGGCCTACAAACCTGATTCAGTTACACCAGCTCTGTCAGGAGGAATGGGCCAAATTCACCCAACTTATTGTGGGAAGCTTGTGGAAGGCTACCTGACATGTTTGACCCAAGTTAAACAATTTAAAGGCAATGCTACAAATACTAATGAGTGTATTTAAACTTCTGACCCACTGGGAATGTGATGAAAGAAATAAAAGCTGAAATAAATCATTCACTCTACTATTATTCTGACATGATCCTAAGTGACCTAAGACAGGGTATTTTTACTAGAATTAAATGTCAGGAATTGTGGAAAACTGAGTTTAAATGTATTTGGCTAAGGTGTATGTAAACTTCCGACTTCAACTGTACGTACTGTAGATCGGAAACCAAAAATAAGTCAATAGGGCTAACTGGCTAGCTACTAGTACTGTTAGCTAGCCAGATAGCCACAAAGAATTGTTAGTTTGCTACCCACAAAGAATTGACATCTATCTTGCATAATATTAGTTTTAGGTCACTTTTGCCTGTTAAACTATCTGGTTAGCTACATTATTATGATTTACAAATAGCTAGCTGATAGTTACTGTATGAAGTAAAACGGTTGCTTTGTGTATATCTTGCTTTGTCTCTATTAATGCCTCTGGTTCCTGATCATAGGGTAGACCAGTTCCATGTTCCCCAGTTCCATCTAGTGTATTACTCCTCCTGACAGTGATACTGTTTACTTTAACTGACTTCATAGGGAGAATGTAGTTTCTATACCATGTACACGTTTACCATGGTACTACATTTACATTTGAGTCATTTAGCAGATGCTCTTATCCAGACCAATCATCTTATGTTTGCTAGGTAAGTCAACCACATATCACATTCATAACAAGTTAAACCTCTCCTCAATCACCGAAGGCGAAGTGCAAGTAAGAAAAGAGAAGGGCAATTGTTGGTGCAAGTAACCAGGCAGGGTGTTTTTTGTCTTTGTCCAGCTGGGTCAGATCCTGAGAAGTCCCTTCATGAAGTTTGTGGCTCACGCAGTGTCCTTCACCCTCTTCCTGGGCCTGCTGGTCATCAACGCCTCAGACCGCTTCGAGGGGGTCAGGAACCTGCCCAACGAGACCATCACTGACCACCCTCGCCAGGTGTTCCGGGTCAAGACCACTCAGTTCTCCTGGACCGAGATGCTCATCATGAAATGCGTGCTGGGTGAGTAGGAGAGAGGGAGAAAGGGAGGGGAGAGGGAGAGGGAGAGGGAGAGAGAGAGAGAGAGGGGAGGAAGGGAAAGATCGATGAATGGAGAGAGAGCGAGAAAGAGGTCGAAAGAAGGACAGAATGAGAATTCTATTGTTTTACTTTTAGATTTGTGTGTACTGTTGTGTATTGTTAGATATTACTGCACTGTTGGAGTTAGGAACACAAGCATTTCGCTACACCTGCAATAACATCTGCTAAATATGTGTATGTGACCAATAAAATTTGATTTGATTTGAGGAAGAATGAAAGGGATGGATTAAGAGAGAAAGAAAGGAACAAGGAAGGAAGAAATAGACAAAATCTGGTGGAGAGCTGGTGGAGAGGGCGGTTATACATATACACACATACAGTTGGTGTCGGAAGTTTACATACACCTTAGACTAATCCATTTAAACTCAGTTCTTCACAATTCCTGACATTTAATCCTAGCAAAAAGTCCCTGTTTTAGGACAGTTAGAATCACCAATTTATTTTAAGAATGTGAAATGTCAGAATAATAGTAGAGAGAATGAATTATTTCAGCTTTTATTTCTTTCATCACATTCCCAATGGTTCAGAAGTTTACATACACTCAATTAGTATTTGGTAGCATTGCCTTTAAATTGTTTAACTTGGGTCAAACATTTCAGGTAGTCTTCCACAAGCTTCCCACAATAAGTTGGGTGAATTTTTGGCCAATTCTTCCTGGCAGAGCTGGTGTAAACTGAGTCAGGTTTGTAGGCTTCAATGCTTGCACACACTTTTTCAGTTCTGCCCACACATTTTATATAGGATTGAAGTCAAGGCTTTGTGATGGCCACTTCAATACCTTGGGTTGCAAAGAAAAAGCCATATCTCAGACTGGCCAATAAAAATTAAAGATTAAGATGGGCAAAGGAACACAGACACTGGACAGAGGAACTCTGCCTAGAAGGCCAGTATCCCGGAGTCACCTCTTCGATGTTGAGACTGGTGTTTTGTGGGTTCTATTTAATGAAGCTGCCAGTTGAGGACTTCTGAGGCGTCTGTTTCTCAAACTAGACACTCTAATGTACTTGTCCTCTTGCCCAGTTGTGCACCAGGGCCTCCCACTCCCCTTTCTATTCTGGTTAGAGCCAGTTTGTGCTGTTCTGTGAAACGAGTAGTACACAGCGTTGTACGACATCTTCAGTTTCTTGGCAATTTCTCGCATGGAATAGCCTTCATTTCGCAGAACAAGAATAGACTGATGAATTTCAGAAGAAAGTTATTTGTTTTTGGCCATTTTGAGCCTGTAATCGCACCCACAAATGCTGATGTGCCAGATACTCAACTAGTCTAAAGGCCAGTTTTATTGCTTCTTTAATCAGCATAACAGTTTCCAGCTGTACTAACATTATTGCAAAAGGGTATAATAATGATCAATTAGTCTTTTAAAATGATACACTTCGATTATCTAACACACAGCTGCCTCTGATTGGGAACCAATTCAGGCCACCATAAAAATACATATCCCTAGACTTACAAAACCCTTAGATATACAAAGAACCCTAGACAAGGACAAAACTAACATACCCACCCTAGTCACACCTTGACCTAACCAAAATAATAAAGAAAACAAAGATAACTAAGGTCAGGGCGTGACAACATGCAATTGGAACACAGGAGGGATGGTTGCGGATAGTGGGCCTATGTGGATTTTTTTTTTTTAAACCTGTTGTTTCCAGTTATTTTGGAAGTCAAAAACAAGACATTTTAAGTGACCCCAAGCATTTGAACGTATGTGTTGTGTTAATGTGCTCTCTCTCTCTCTCTCTCTCTCTCTCTCTCTCTCTCTCTCTCTCTCTCTCTCTCTCTCTCTCTCCTCTCTCTCTCTCTCTCTCTCTCTCTCTCCCTCTCTCTCTCTCCCTCCCTCCCTCCCTCCCTCCCTCTCCCTCAGGTATGATCTGGTCAGAGGTCAAGGAGATCTGGGTGGACGGTCCTAGAGAGTATGTGATGCACCTGTGGAATGTGTTAGACTTCGGCATGTTGTCTATCTTTGTGGCTTCGTTCACCGCTCGGTTCATGGCCTTCCTCAAGGCCTCGAAGGCCCAGCTGTACGTCGACCAGTTTGTCACCGACGAAGACATCCGCAACGCATCACTACCTACAGAGGTAGCCTACTACACCTATGGTTAGTAGGAATATACCGTTGGCATTCTCATTTTCTACCCTTCTACAAGGGCCTACATTAACGACTGTGGACCGGTGCCCTACCCTTCCCAGTACACTGCTCGCGCTCTCTAATCACTGCTGTCATCTTGTGGTGTAAGGCTGTTATGACATGGCTGTTTACAGTAAGCCACGGTCTGAATGCACATGCATATGATAGCCTCCCCACTGTTTAAACATTAGTACTGAAACAGCCCAACACATGCAATGACACACTCGGTCACATACCCCAAAGCTGTTGTAATTGTCTGTGTGTGTGTGTGTGTGTGTGTGTGTGTGTGTGTGTGTGTGTGTGTGTGTGTGTGTGTGTGTGTGTGTGTGTGTGTGTGTGTGTGTGTGTGTGTGTGTGTATTGGTCCTCTCGTTTCTGTGCTTTCCAGAGGTGTTCTGGTGTTCCCCTGGTGTGTATTCAAAGAATAGGGTGTAGATCAGCTTTAATATTGCAGATAGATTGTGGCTTCCATCAATGTAATTGTCTGCATCATTTACAATCCCCCATATATATATTTTGTAAATATACATATAAAAAATATATATAGGGCCTCCCGAGTGGCGCAGAGGTCTATATAGTGTGTGTGTATATATATATATATATATATATATATATATATATATATATATATATATATTATTTTTTTATTTATTATTTTAAACTAGCCCTACCATCCCTCCCCTAAATGGAGTAAACTAATGGACAACAACACTTAGGCTTCTACTTCCAGCTTATACATATTACATACATTTTACAGGGAGAATATTTTACAATAGTTATATTTTGTTTGTTTTTAGTCCCATCCTTCAACTACCCTCAACCTCTCCCATCAATCTCTGAAGAATATGCAGTTTTGATTTCTGTTTCCCATATATTTTTTGTATTACAAAAAAATACTTATGTTTAACCTTTCTTTAACTAGACAAGTCAGTTTTTCAACTGTGCTGTTTAACAAAGGTTCTGAACCTACAGTGCAGTCGGAAAGTATTCCGACTCCTTCCCTTTTTCCACATTTTGTCACGTTACATTCTAAAATGTAACGTAACTCGTAATTCTAAAATGGATTAAACATATTTTCTTCTCATCAATCTACACACAATAAAAACAGAAATCATTTATTTACAGAAGTATTCAGACTCTTTGCTATGAGACTCGAAATTGAGCTCAGGTGCATCCTGTTTCCATTGATCATTCTTCAGATGTTTCTACAACTTGACTGGAGTCCCACTGTGGTAAATTCAATTGATTGGACATGATTTGGGGTGGCAGGTAGCCTAGTGGTTAGAGCATTGGGCCAGTAACCAAAAGGTTGCTAGATCAATTCTTAGCTGACAAGGTAAAAATCTGTTGTTCTGCACCTCAACAAGGCAGTTAACCCACTGTTCCTAGGCTGTCATTGTAAATAAGAATTTGTGACTGACTTTCCTAGTTAAATAAAATGTACATTTTTTTGGAAAGGCACAAATCTGTCTATATAAGTTCCCATAGTTGAGAGTGCATGTCAGAGCACATACCAAGCCATTAGGACGAAGGAATTGTCCGTAGAGCCCCCGAGACAGGATTGTATCAAGGCACAGATTTTGGAAAGGGTATCAAAACATTTCTGCAGCATTGAAGGTCCCCAAGAACACAGTGGCCTCAATCATTCTTAAATGGAAGAAGTTTGGAACCACCAAGACTCCTCCTAGATCTGGCTACCCGGCCAAACTGAGCAATCGGGGAAGAAGGGCCTTGGTCAGGGAGGTGACCAAGAACCCGATGGTAACTCTGACAGCTCCAGAGTTCCTCTGTGGAGATGGGAGAACCTTCAAGAAGGACAACCATCTCTGCAGCACTACACCGATCAGGCCTTTATGGTAGAGTGGCCAGATGGAAGCCACTTCTCAGTAAAAGGCACGTGACAGCCCGCTTGGAGATTGAACTCTTTGGCCTGAATGCCAAGCATCACGTCTGGAGGAAACCTGGCACCATCCCTACGGTGAAGCATGGTGGTGGCAACATCATGCTGTGGAGATGTTTTTCAGTGGCAGGGACTGGGAGACTAGTCAGGATCGAGGGAAAGATGAACCAAGCAAAGTACAGCGAGATCCTTGATGAAAACCTCTTCCAGAGTGCTCAGGACCTCAGACTGGGGCGAAGGTTCACCATCCAATAGGACAACGACCCTAAGCACACAGCCAAGACAACGCAGGAGTAGCTTTGGGACAAGTTTCTGAATGTCCTTGAGTGGACAAGCCAGAGCCCGTACTTTAACCTGATCAAACATCTCTAGAGATATCTGAAAATAGCTGTGCAGCGATGCTCCTCATCCACCCTGACAGAGCGTGAGAGGATCTGCAGAGAAAAATGGGAGAAACTTCCCAAATACAGGTGTGCCAAGCTTGTAGCTTCATACCTTAGCCTGTAATCGCGGCCAAATGTGCTTCAACACACTGACTAAAGGGTCTGAATACTTATGTAAATGTAATATTTTTGTGTTTTATTTGTAACACATTTTTTTAAATGTCTAAGAACCTGTTTTTTGCTTTGTAATTATAGGGTATTGTGTGTAGATTGATAAGGGGGGGGATCATTTAATCAATTTTAGAATAAGGCTGTACCGTCACCAAATGTGGAAAAAGTAAGGGGTCTGAATACTTTCCGAATGCACATTTTATTGATACAGTCTATTTTACATTTAGTTCTTGTTATTTTTCGTCCCACCCTTCAGCTCCACTCAACCCCTCCCATCTATCTCTAAATACCATCCAGTTTTGATTTCTAAGTGTTACACCTTGCCTTTGTATTGCACTACGGAGGCAAGTTTTCCAATACTCGCTCCACGTTGTCCAATACTCGCTCCAAGTTGTCCAATACTCGCTCCAAGTTGTCCAATACTCGCTCCAAGTTGTCCAATATTCACTTAAGAGTTTGCTCTCCCCTATCATCAAACAAGTACTAATGAGAAGACGAAGCTCAGCGCTGCTTCCTTTATCTTATCAGATAGTCACAGTTCATATACACTACAAGCCACTGGGAAACAAACTGTGTTTCTCTTCTTTCTCTGTTTAAAATCTTTCTTTCAACTTGCTCTCACAGTCTCACACCAGAATTAGATGTTCATCCATGTTTCTCAAACTTCAAATTACGAAGTGTTTAAGGTTCCCTTTAGGCATAAACTCCAAATGTTTAGGGTTAAGTTTAGGCATTCATTCCAAAATCTTAAACTGGAACTGACAGCATTTTACCTACTTTGCAGATATGAAACAAACAGACAATTATAATATCAGTCAAAAAATATATAATTCCCAATTTATGCTACAAAACCAACTTCATAAGACGTTTTAAAAATAGGTTATATTTTCTGCCTAGTGGCGCAGCGCTCTAAGGCACTGCATCGCAGTGTTGCGGTGTCACTACAGCATCGGGTTAGATCCCAGGCTGTGTCATTACCGGCCATGACCGGGAGTCCCATAGGGCGGCGCACAATTGGCCCAGCGTTGGGAGGTTTTAGCTGGGGGGCTTTACTTGGCTCATCACGCTCTAGGGACTCCTTGTGGTGGGTCGGGCGACTGCAGGCTGACTTCCATCATCAGTTGAACAGTGTTTCACCACCTTCCGGAGACACCTGAAACCCCACCTCTTCAAGGAATACCTAGGATAGGATAAGTAATCCTTCTCACCCCCCCCCTTAAATGATTTAGATGCACTATTGTAAAGTGGCTGTTCCACTGGATGTCAGAAGGTGAATTCACCAATTTGTAAGTCGCTCTGGATAAGAGCGTCTGCTAAATGACTTAAATGTAAATGTAATGTAATGTTTCCTCCGACACATTGGTGAAGCTGGCTTCCTGGTTAAGCGAGCGGGTGTTAAGAAGAGCGGTTTGGCGGGTCAAATTTCGGAGGACGCCTGACTCGGCCTTCGCCTCTCCTGAGCCCGTTGGGGAGTTGCAATGATGAGACAATCATGAAAAAAGGGGTACTTTTTTAAATAAACGGTTACACTACCGTTCAAAAGTTTGGGGTCACTGAGACATTTCCTTGTTTTTGTCAGAAAAGCAAAAATTTTGTCGATTAAAATAACATAAAATTGATCAGAAATACATCAAATTGATCAGAAATGCAGTGTAGACCTAATGTTATAAATTACTATTGTAGCTGGAAACAGCTGATTTTTAATGGAATATCTACATAGGCTAACATAGGCCCATTATCAGCAGCCATCACTCTTGTGTTTCAATGGCACGTTGTGTTAGCTAATCCAAGTTCATAATTTCAAAAAGGCTAATTGATCATTAGAAAACCCTTCTGCAATTATGTTAGTACAGCTGAAAACTGTTATGCTGATGAAAGATGCAATAAAACTGACCTTCTGTAGACTAGTTGAGTATCTGGAGCATCAGTATTTGTGGGTTCGATTATAGGCTCAAAATGGCCAGAAAAAAATAACTTTCTTCTGAGTCTATTCTTGTCCTGAGAAATTAAGGCTATTCCATGCGAGAAATTGCTAAGAAACTGAAGATCTCGTACAATGCTGTGTACTACTCCCTTCACAGAACAGAGCGAACAGGCTCTAACCAGAATAGAAAGAGGAGTGGGAGACCCCGGTGCACAACAGCAAGAGGAAAACTACATTGTGTCTAGTTTGAGAAACAGACGCCTCACAAGTCCTCAACTGGCATCTCATTAAATAGTACCAGCAAAACACCAGTCTCAAAATCAACAGTGAAGAGGCGACTCTTGGATTCTGGCTTTCTAGGCAGAGTTGCAAAGAAAAAGCCATATCTGACTGGCCAATAAAAAGAAAAGATTACGATGGGCAAAAGAACACAGAGGAACTCTGCCTAGAAGGCCAGCATCCCAGAGTCGCCTCTTCACTGTTGAGCACAGAATAACTATTCAACACTCAACACCCATTGAATATGGCCAGTGTCATTCAACGTTGGCAAAACAGCATAATTAAATTGTTGCCAGCAGCACAGTTGCATTCACCAACATAAAAACAGCCTAACCAGCTCTGCTAGGGCAAGTAAAATGGTCAGAGTGAACTGTTCTCTCATTTGTGTCTGGAAGTAGCTAGCAAGCTAGCCAACGTTAGCCAGTTAGCTTGGGTGCTTGACTGCTGTTGTTAACTTCTTGAAACTCCCCATCCCGGATCCGGGATCGTGACTAAAGCCTCAGGCTCATTAGCATAACGCAACGTTAACGATTTCTGAAAATCGCAAATAAAATTAAAATAATGCGTTTGCTCTCAAGCTTAGCCTTTTCTTAACAACACTGTCATCTCAGATTTTCAAAATATGCTTTTGAACCATAGAAATTGACTAATTTGTGTAAGAGTATGCAAAGCTAGCATAGCATTTTGTGTAGCATGTAGCACGCAACATTTTCACAAAAACCAGATAACCAAATAAATAAAATCATTTACCTTTGAAGAGCTTCTGATGTTTTCAATGAGGAGAGTCTCAGTCACATACCAAATGCGCAGTGTTTCCTGAAAGCGTCTGTGTGTAGGAGAAATCGTTCCGTTTTCTACATTGCGTCTGGCTACCGAAACGAACCGAAAATGCAGTCACCTACAACGTGAAACTTTTTCCGGATTAACTACATAATATCGACCGAAACATGGCAAACGTTGTTTGGAATCAATCCTCAAGGTGTTTTTTCACATATCTCTTCATTGACATGCAGTTCGTGGAAGCTTGCTTTCCTCTCTGTGTCCCATGGAAAAATACTGGCAGGTGACTTTTGCGCACCAATTTCGGCGCAGGACACCGGGCGGACACGTGGTAAATGTGGTCTGTTATGGTCAATCTTCCAATGATCTGCCCACAAATACGTCACAATGCTGCAGACACCTTGGGGAAATGACAGAAAGGGCTGACTAATTCCTCTTGCGTTCACAGCCATATAAGGAGATCTTGAAAAACAGAGCCTCAAAAATCCTTGTCATTTCCTGGATGCCATCTCATCTTGGTTTTGCCTGAAGCTCACGTTTTAGGGCACGCACAGAGAAGATCTTTGTATTTCTGGACACGTCAGAGTGTTTTCTTTCGAACGGTAGCAATTATATGCATAGTCGAGCATCTTTTTGTGACAAAATATCTTGTTTAAAACGGGAACGTTTTTCATCCAAAAATGAAATTGCGCCCCCAGAGCATCAACAGGTTAAGACAGAAGGCTTTGATCAACCCTACTCGGCCAGAACGTCCAGTGTGTATTCTGAACACTCCTTAGAGATGGGCGGGGCTAAAGCTTAAGAGGGTGTGAACGATGCTGACTGGATGTAGACAAAGAAGAGGTCTCCAGTAGGTGTCCTATAACATTCAAAGGCCATTTTCTCAAAAGTGGGGTTACAAGTTTATCAACTTTCAAAGCAGAATTACCTCCCACTGTTCCTCAACTGTTGTGTGTGACATACCCTTTTCTAGCTATGTGTCTCTACTTTTATCCAATGTAAAAAAAACAAAAAAACATTTCAAGTTTTGCTACATCAAACTGGGTGTATGTGAGCAGATTTCATGTTGCTAAAATGCTGTCTGTTCCACTTTAATGTTAGGCATTAATTAACTCTGAATTGTTAAGGTAAAGGTCAAGGTATGGGATAGGCTTAAAACAAAAGTTTCAAAAACATTCAATCAATGAATTTGAACTTGCAACCTTTGGAATCAGAGGCAGGTGCCTACAATTATCTGCCATCCCTGCCCATAACACCCTAGCAGCCCACAACACCCTAGCAGCACACTATGTTGCCCCTTGTGGCCGGTTTTCACATCACCTTCCGACATCCTCAGACATGGATGGACGTCAAATACTGACTTATCATGGGGTGACCTGGCTGCTTTCTTTATTTGGTTACTCTTCTCTTTTCCACACACTCTTCTCTTTTCCACACACTCTTCTCTTTTCCACACACTCTTCTCTTTTCCACACACTCTTCTCTCTTCCACACACTCTTCTCTTTTCCACACACTCTTCTCTTTTCCACACACTCTTCTCTTTTCCACACACTCTTCTCTCTTCCACACACTCTTCTCTTTTCCACACACTCTTCTCTTTTCCACACACTCTTCTCTCTTCCACACACTCTTCTCTCTTCTTCCACACACTCTTCTCTTTTCCACACACTCTTCTCTTTTCCACACACTCTTCTCTCTTCCACACACTCTTCTCTTTTCCACACACTCTTCTCTTTTCCACACACTCTTCTCTCTTCCACACACTCTTCTCTTTTTCACATTCTCTCCCTACGGTTTGTCTCAGCCAGGAATAAGTGGCGTCCGTCGGACCCCCAGATCATCTCAGAAGGTCTGTATGCCATTGCTGTGGTGCTGAGTTTCTCCCGCATCGCCTACATCCTGCCAGCCAACGAGAGCTTCGGTCCCCTCCAGATCTCCCTGGGCCGGACGGTGAAGGACATCTTCAAGTTCATGGTCATCTTCATTATGGTGTTTGTGGCCTTCATGATTGGGATGTTCAACCTCTACTCGTATTACCTAGGAGCCAAGTACAACCCTGCCTTCACCACGTGAGTGAAAAAATACAATAAACATCCTGCACACACACTGAAACACACACAAATGGAAGATTAGTGAGATGAGTGAAACACATCTTGGGGGGGGGGGGGGTCAAGTGACATGTTATTTAGGAAAGATACTGGTGGAATCCCACAAGGTCACCTTTCTTTCAAAGCTCTTTTCTGACAGGACAGGTGGAAGTAGTGTCTGGCTACATCTCTGTCCAGTTTATCAGTGGAAATCCACTATGATGTTTTCTGGAACCAGCTGGTCCTTTCACATCAGTGATGACAGGCACATTTACTTTTATTTCATGTCCGCCTGTGGATTTTATAGCAACGTCGCAAAGTGATCAGTCTTTATCCTGTGGCAGGCTCGTTTAAGAACCATTTGTCAACATTTATCTCAGAGAAAGAAGACACACACTCATTCAGACACAGTCCTCTTCCCTCCTCTCCTCTCAGAATGTAGTTTTACCACTTTAGACTAGAGACACATTATCATTTGATCATTCTATCATTCTTTCTGAAACTGAAACTTTCCACTCAATCATCTCAGTCCCTTTGCTAATGGATTTTGGGTCCAGCCTGTCCGTCCGTCAGTCTCAGTCAGTCAGTCAGTCGGTCAGTCATTTTTTATGAGTTAAAGAACTCCTCTGTTCCATCTGTGTGTAGTGAAGTAGAACCACAGAGAACGGTGGAGTCTGGGATGGGTTCTGCTTGGCTGATCACATAGAACCACCAGTCTGCTGAGGCGATACCGGTACAAACGTCGGACTCATCACTTCTACTCCCTACAGCGGATATTCAGTTTTAGGCCTCTGTCTTGGACTCTAAGACCTGAATGGTACCCTCAGGGGCTGCGTTCACACAGCACACTCAACTTTTTTCCACTAATTGGTCTTTTTGACCAATCACATCAGATCTTTTAACATCAGCTCTTTTTGGGGGGGAGCTGATCTAATTGGTCAGAAGACCAATCGAAACGCAGCCTGTGTTGACTTTACCTTGAAACACAGTTGGGATTTGTTTCCGATGTCAGTTTTGAGGAATCCAGCTGATATATCATTCCACTTGAATTCATAGTAACCTATCAACCAGTGAGATGTTCTGAATGAATTCCACCGTTCACAAGTTCTTACTGGCACCACAAGGGGTCACTATGACTCCAATTACTGATGGAGTCAGAAAGACCATAACAGAAGTCACGTTTTCCAGGAATTTACATCAATCATTTACTTGGTAAAGAAAAGGAGTGGGTTGGACTGTATCTTAGGCTAGGTTGAGGAGTGATATTGCAGGTCAGAATACAGGAGTGTTGGTGGAGGACAAGGTTTCCAGTGCAGGGTATTCATTTATTAACTAACTAACGAAGGGGGGGAATTGAGATATTGAATGGGTTTTCAACCCGGTAGCTAAGGTTGTGTGGGAGGATGTTGTGGTTCTGGAGGATACAAAAGAGAAGATGTATTAGCATACATACGAAGTGTCATAACTAATAGGAGAATGTAGAAAAGTATAACACGCAGGAACAAAGGACATCACTGGTAACTAAAGAATTCCCCAAACCATCACACTACCACCAACATGCTTAACCGTTGGTATGAGGTGAAATATAGTGTTTGGTTTTCGCCAGACATAATGGGACCCATCTCCTCGAAAAAGTTGATTCAAGTTTGCCAAAAAGCACCTGGAAAATCATCAAGACTCTTGGAAGAATGTTCTATGGACAGATGAGTCAAAAGTATAACTTTTTGGATGACATGGGCCCCATTATGGCTGGTGAAAACCAGACACTGCATTCCACGGTAAGAACCTTGTACAAACGGTTAAGCATGTTGGTGGTATAGTGAATCTTTAGGGATGCTTTGCATGAGAGAATGTCAAGAGTGTGCAAAGCTGTCATCAAGGCAAAGGGTGGCTACTTTGAATAATCTCAAATTGAAAATATATTTTGATTTGTTTAACATGTTTTGGGTTACTCCCTGATTCCATACGTGTTATTTCATAGTTTTGATGTCTTCACTATTACTCTACAGTGTAGAAAATAGTAAATAAAAAAATGAGTAGGTATGTCCAAAATGTTGGCTAGTACTGTATATATATATATATATATATATATATATATATATATATATATATATATATATATTGTCGTGGAAATTTCCTCTATTTACCAAATCATGGGAGCAAACCACACACACAAGTCAGAGTTAGTTATCAAAGTCCATCTTTAATTATATGAGCTCTATCACAAACCCTGTGACTCTCAGATCAATTCAGTGTCTATCAATGAATTCTCTGAGAGTCCCTTACACATTTCAACTGAGAACTTTTATAGCAAAGACACACAGGATAAGACAGCATCGGCATAATTCATTGTTCAGCTTTGTCTCCATTCTCAAACTCAGAACCATAAACCAATCCTCCATATCAACAGGCATATATCAAATCCATCCTATCTTGACAAGATCACAGAGACACACTGACTGGCACACAGACATTGTGGAGCCAAGAGATACATGCTTGACCTCTCCCCTCTCTCCGGCCCAAGCAACTTAGTCTTGACATAGAACAGATACTGCAACCACGCCACAGTATTATACAAAAATAACATTCTGATGAGAAATAACTTACAAACTTATGATGAATATAAAACATCTTATCTATGTTACCCAACTAATTCTGATTATTCCCCAACAATATATATATATATATATATATATATGTCTATGTGTATATATACAGGCTTGGAAGTTATCATTATACAGTCTCCAAACATGAAAAGGCACTTACTTAAACTCAGGTATGCACAACATGGACTGCATTTAGACAGGCAGCCCAATTCTGATATTTTGTTCACGAATTGGTTTGAAAAGATCTGATATGATTGATCAAAAGACCAATAAGTGGAAAAAATGATCAGAATTAGGCTGCCTGTCTAAATTCAGCCATGGACAGGAAAGGGAAAACACTGGGGCTGCCCTATTCACCAAACACTACGGAAAACACTGGGGCTGCCCTATTCACCAAACACTACGGAAAACACTGGGGCTGCCCTATTCACCAAACACTAAGGAAAACACTGGGGCTGCCCTATTCACCAAACACTAAGGAAAACACTGGGGCTGCCCTATTCACCAAACACTAAGGAAAACACTGGGGCTGCCCTATTCACCAAACACTAAGGAAAACACTGGGGCTGCCCTATTCACCAAACACTAAGGAAAACACTATTAAGGAAAACACTGGGGCTGCCCTATTCACCAAACACTAAGGAAAACACTGGGGCTGCCCTATTCACCAAACACTAAGGAAAACACTGGGGCTGCCCTATTCACCAAACACTAAGGAAAACACTGGGGCTGCCCTATTCACCAAACACTAAGGAAAACACTGGGGCTGCCCTATTCACCAAACACTAAGGAAAACACTGGGGCTGCCCTATTCACCAAACACTAAGGAAAACACTGGGGCTGCCCTATTCACCAAACACTAAGGAAAACACTGGGGCTGCCCTATTCACCAAAGACTAAGGAAAACACTGGGGCTGCCCTATTCACCAAACACTAAGGAAAACACTGGGGCTGCCCTATTCACCAAACACTAAGGAAAACACTGGGGCTGCCCTATTCACCAAACACTAAGGAAAACACTGGGGCTGCCCTATTCACCAAACACTAAGGAAAACACACGCTGCTTTATATCAGAGGAATGGGAGCGGAATGTTGATTGGTGTGGTGAGTTGGCAGGATAGTGGGAAGTCCAGAGAGGGGATAATTGGAAAGTTGGTTGAATTTACATGATGCTTCAGAACAGTTGGTTTAGACGTGTGTGTGTGTGTGTGTGTGTGTGTGTGTGTGTGTGTGTGTGTGTGTGTGTGTGTGTGTGTGTGTGTGTGTGTGTGTGTGTGTGTGTGTGTGTGTGTGTGTGTGTGTGTGTGTGTGTGTGTGTACGTACATACGTATGTGCATGTATCTGCTATCTCTCTGTGTTCTTGAGTATAACAGACATGGCAGCTTTTGATGGAGGATGGTAGTGAGGGCAGGTTTGATGGCTCTGGTGCTGATTGAGGGAGGCAGGTGGTGGTGATAACGATACCCCAGGAGGAAGCACTCTGAGTGGGGGCTGTGGAGAGGATGAAGGCGGTTCTTTGGAGGATGGCTGGAGGGTTCAGGCAGTGAAGGTACAGCTGGAGTAGGCCTAATGAAGACTGTATGCCCTAATGTCTACTATTCTGGCCTCCAGAACCCAACACACTGACTGACTCACTCACACACAAAAGCACACATATTATTTCTCACACACACACACACACACACACACACACACACACACACACACACACACACACACACACACACACACACACACACACACACACACACACACACACACACACACACACACACACACACACACACACACACACACACACACACACGGCAGGTTATTAGGATTCTCAGCTAGGCACCTCTGGAGAAGCAGTAGGCCTGTCTCTATGTTCTAGTCAGTCATGCATTAGTACACTGCTGTACAGACCTGACTGCCAGACAAGGGGAGAGTAATGGAGAGATACAGGAAAGGGGGTGGAGGGGGAGTCAGGAAGTAGAAGATAGAGGGAGGACGGAGACTATTTGAGGAAAAGAGAACGCATCAGCGAGTAGAGGAGAAAATAGAGGAGGGCAAATCTGACAGAGTAGGAAGATAAACAAATGAGATAAAAGCAAGAGGAAAGGAGGAATGAGTATGGGTGAAGAGAGGGGGAATGGAGAGACTAGAGGGGGAAGGAGAGACTAGAGGGGGATGGAGAGACTAGAGGGGGATGGAGAGACTAGGGGGAAGGAGAGACTAGAGGGGGAAGGAGAGACTAGAGGGCGATGGAGAGACTAGAGGGGGATGGAGAGAGTAGAGGGGGATGGAGAGACTAGAGGGGGATGGAGAGACTAGAGGGGGAAGGAGAGACTAGAGGGGATGGAGAGACTAGAGGGGGAAGGAGAGACTAGAGGGGGAAGGAGAGACTCGAGGGGGATGGAGAGACTCGAGGGGGAAGGAGAGACTCGAGGGGGAAGGAGAGACTAGAGGGGGAAGGAGAGACTAGAGGGGGAAGGAGAGACTAGAGGTGGAAGGAGAGACTAGAGGGGGATGGAGAGAAGCAGAGGAGGATTCTTGGCTGGCCTGTTTGTGTGGGCACAATAAGGGAAACAGGCCACTGGCACAGACAGGAGAGAGAGAATCAGAGGGATAAGCTGAAGAAGACACACAGACATGGAGAACAAGCTGAGAAGGAGGGAGAGGGCAAAACCAAAGAGAGTGAGATATATTTTGTGAGAACTGAAGAGTAGAGAGAGAGAGAGGGGCCTGGTGGTATGGCATGACAGTTTAGCGTGGGGGTAAAAAGGAACATATGTACAGTACCAGTTAAAAGTTTGCACACACCTTCTCATTCCAGGGTTTTTCTTTGTTTTTACTATTTTCTACATCGTAGAACAGTAGTGAAGACATCAAAACTATGAAATAACACATATGGAATCATGCAGTAACCAAAAAAGTTTATATTTGAGATTCTTCAAAGTAGCCATCCTTTGCCTTGATGACAGCTTTGCACACTCTTGGCATTCTCTCAACCAGCTTCATGAGGTAGTCACCTGGAATGCATTCACATAACAGGTGTGCCTTGTTAAAAGTTAATTTGGGGAATTTCTTTCTTTCTTAATGCGTTTGAGCCAATGAGTTGTGTTGTGAGAAGGTAGGGGTGGTATTCAGAAGATAGCCCTATTTGGTAAAAGACCAAGTCCATATTAGGTCAAGAACAGCTCAAATAAGCAAAGAGAAAATACAGCCCATCATTACTCTAAGACATGAAGGTCAGTAATTTCAAGAACTTTTAAAGTTTCTTCAAGTGCAGTTGCAAAAACCATCACGTACTATAATGAAACTGGCTCTCATGAAGACTGCCACAGGAAAGAGTTACAGAGTTAACTGCACCAGAGTTAACTGCACCTCAGATTGTAGCCCAAATAAATGCTTCAGAGTTCAAGTAACAGACACATCTCAACATCAACTGTTCAGAGGAGACTGCGTGAATCAGGCCTTCAAATTGCTGCAAAGAAACCGCTACTAAAGGACACCAATAAGAAGAAGAGACTTGCTTGGGCCAAGAAACACGAGCAATGAACATTACACCGGTGGAAATCTGTCCTTTGGTCTGATGAGTCCAACCGCCGTGCCTTTGTGAGATGCAGAGTTGGTGAATGGATGATCTCTTTTCTTTTATTTCCTGAGGATATGCAAGTCGGCATGTGCCAAGAGAGAGAGAGAGAATTTATAGAGCGTGATGGACACTTGTGTTGTCATGAAGCTCCTAATTGCTTGTCTCGCACTGTTCAATTCCCTATTCAATACATATGACCAGAGAAGACACACACACTACACATACGCACACTCAAACAAATCACATTGATTAAGACCAGAGGTGCTTACCCGTCTGTCACCATGGATACGGCTCAGCGGCGTGATCGAGGAAAGTTGATCTGAGTTTAATACTTAAAGATGTCTGTCTGCACCACTCTCCTGAAAGATAGCACTGCTAGATGGAGCGAGGGAGGCGGTGAGGGAGGAGAGTAAAGGAGGGAGGGAAGTTCATATATAAATGCTATAAGGGAGGGATAGAGAGGGAGGGAGAGGATTATAATATCGGAATGATGAGAGAGAAAAACATTTTTTTTTTTTTTTTAAGTCTGTGATTTACTGATCTGCAGCATTGATTTCCCTAATTATAGAGAGAGAGTGAGCTAAAAAGAAAGATAGTGGCACTGAAGAAAGATGAGAAAAGGAATAATGGAAAATAAAGTTAGAGTGAGCGAGAGAGAGAGAGAGAGAGAGAGAGAGCGAGCGAGAGGGACCTACTGTGTGTTCATATCAGTCTCCTGAGGAAGTAGATGAGCAGTAATTGGGTTTGGATTACACACACACACAGAATAGAGGTGAGTTGCCGCCATTCTCCCTCGTAGGGAGTGTGTGTGTGTGTGTGTGTGTGTGTGTGTGTGTGTGTGTGTGTGTGTGTGTGTGTGTGTGTGTGTGTGTGTGTGTGTGTGTGTGTGTGTGTGTGTGTGTGTGTGTGTGTGTGTTGCCTTGTACTGCCTCCCTCTCTCCTGTCAGTGAGGTGCTCTCCTGAGGGTTAAGGCTGACTGTGTCTCTGAAGGCACCCGCTGTGACCAGCTGTTAGGGAACTAGACAGAAGTGTTTAATGACGGCTCAGCACCCGGCATCAATATCCGCTGGTCTGCTCTCTGTGTGAATATGAGGGGTAGTGGTAGCCGGTGACTGATAGAATTGTTCACGTATAGAAAGGACTACTGTATCTCTGCAGATAAGTGTGGATGTCCATGTATGTCATAAGCTTCTATTAGAAACCTCTCCTTTTCCCTACCTAATAACATGTACATTAATTTCTAAATACATGTGAAGAGTCTTGCATATTGACGTTGGTTTGTCACGTGAGCCCCAGGTCAGAGGAAAGGGAAATCAATAAACATCAGCAAGGATCAAGTGGATGGACTATCATATGGGGGTCTGAATAGCGTTCCACATGAGAACATTGTCCAATAGAGAGAGAATTTAGGTTTATTCAGCCATGGTACCACATGCATGTACTGTACATACTGGGCCTTGCAGCACATCGAGCTGACAGATGACATATTGTAAGTTATTTTAACGAGTTACTACAGAGTTATCCGAGTTCTAAGATCTTGTGAGTCTGTGAGAAGACAGAGAGATAGAGAACAAGACATAGAGAGCGAGTTGTAGGTTAAGCAGTGTTTTCCACTCTTCCTAGAAAGATGAAGTGTGTGTGGCTCTAAGCGCTGAAAGAGGAGAGGTTTATTGAAGTGCACACACAGGCCTGTAGCCGACATCTCTCTTCCCCTTCACCCCTCCCTCTTGCTTTGCCATTCATTGAATGTATATTTGGCAGTATTGCGTCCAAATGTCGGTGTTCTTTTGGCAAAGTGTATGTTTAGCTCACTCCAAACCCCCTCAGAGCTTGGGTGTCTGAAAGCGCAAGCTAGAGCAATGTCACCTCATTCGACCAACTTGTTCTCGTGAAACGAAACGAGGGCGCAGCGGATCAGGCCATGAGTACTGAGACTAAAAGCAGAACCAAATGGACTGGACTGGACTGGACTGGACTAGACTAGACTGGACCAGACGTTTCCAACCGTTTCCAACCTGTGCACAACCAAATCACAGACAAAAGCCCTGGGCTGTTCCAAAGTGGAACAGGAGAACTGGCTTTGCCTCTTCGATTGAGCTTTCCTGGTGGGGGGATAATGTGTTGGAATTGGACATGACTCATCAGCTATTTCATCAGTGCCAGCTCATAAACTCTACTAAAAGAACACTATACTCTGGTTTACAGACTCATGCTTGCATGTGCATCCGTGTGTGTTTCCCCAGGGTGGAGGAGAGCTTTAAGACTCTGTTCTGGTCCATCTTCGGTCTGTCGGAGGTGATTTCCGTGGTCCTGAAGTATGACCATAAGTTCATAGAGAATATTGGCTATGTGCTGTTTGGGGTCTATAACGTCACTATGGTGGTGGTTCTACTCAACATGCTCATCGCTATGATCAATAGCTCCTATCAAGAGATAGAGGTCAGTTCTATTAATAACTCATTCATATAGAGGTCAGTCCTATGAATAACTCGTTCATATAGAGGGCAGTCCTATTAATAACTCATTCATAAAGAAGTCAGTCCTATTAATAACTCATTCATATAGAGGTCAGTTCTATTAATAACTCATTCATATAGAGGTCAGTCCTATTAATAACTCATTCATATAGAGGTCAGTTCTATTAATAACTCATTCATATAGAGGTCAGTCCTATTAATAACTCATTCATATAGAGGGCAGTCCTATTAATTACTCATTCATAAAGAAGTCAGTCCTATTAATAACTCATTCATATAGAGGGCAGTGCTATTAATAACTCATTCATATAGAGGTCAGTTCTATTAATAACTCATTCATATAGAGGGCAGTCCTATTAATAACTCATTCATATAGAGGCTATTAATAACTCATTCATATAGAGGTCAGTTCTATTAATAACTCATTCATATAGAGGTCAGTTCTATTAATAACTCATTCATATAGAGGGCAGTCCTATTAATAACTCATTCATATAGAGGGCAGTCCTATTAATAACTCATTCACATAGAGGTCAGTCCTATTAATAACTCATTCATATAGAGGTCAGTCCTATTAATAACTTATTCATATAGAGGTCAGTCCTATTAATAACTCATTCATATAGAGGTCAGTTCTATTAATAACTCATTCATATAGAGGGCAGTCCTATTAATAACTCATTCATAAAGAAGTCAGTCCTATTAATAACTCATTCATATAGAGGTCAGTTCTATTAATAACTCATTCATATAGAGGTCAGTCCTATTAATAACTCATTCATATAGAGGTCAGTTCTATTAATAACTCATTCATATAGAGGTCAGTCCTATTAATAACTCATTCATATAGAGGGCAGTCCTATTAATTACTCATTCATAAAGAAGTCAGTCCTATTAATAACTCATTCATATAGAGGGCAGTGCTATTAATAACTCATTCATATAGAGGTCAGTTCTATTAATAACTCATTCATATAGAGGGCAGTCCTATTAATAACTCATTCATATAGAGGCTATTAATAACTCATTCATATAGAGGTCAGTTCTATTAATAACTCATTCATATAGAGGTCAGTTCTATTAATAACTCATTCATATAGAGGGCAGTCCTATTAATAACTCATTCATATAGAGGTCAGTCCTATTAATAACTAATTCATAAAGAAGTCAGTCCTATTAATAACTCATTCATATAGAGGTCAGTCCTATTAATAACTTATTCATAAAGAAGTCAGTCCTATTAATAACTCATTCATATAGAGGTCAGTTCTAATAATAACTCATTCATATAGAGGTCAGTTCTATTAATAACTCATTCATATAGAGGACAGTCCTATTAATTACTAATTTATATAGAGGGCAGTCCTATTAATAACTCATTCATATAGAGGGCAGTCCTATTAATAACTCATTCATAAAGAAGTCAGTCCTATTAATAACTCATTCATATAGAGGGCAGTCCTATTAATAACTCATTCATAAAGAAGTCAGTCCTATTAATAACTCATTCATATAGAGGGCAGTCCTATTAATAACTCATTCATATAGAGGGCAGTCCTATTAATAACTCATTCATATAGAGGGCAGACCTATTAATTATTTATTCATATAGAGGGCAGTCCTATTAATTACTTATTCATATAGAGGGCAGACCTATTAATTATTTATTCATATAGAGGGCAGTCCTATTAATAACTCATTCATATAGAGGGCAGACCTATTAATTATTTATTCATATAGAGGGCAGTCCTATTAATAACTCATTCATATAGAGGTCAGTCCTATTAATAACTCATTCATAAAGAAGTCAGTCCTATTAATAACTCATTCATATAGAGGGCAGTCCTATTAATAACTCATTCATATAGAGGTCAGTCCTATTAATAACTCATTCATATAGAGGGCAGTCCTATTAATAACTCATTCATATAGAGGGCAGACCTATTAATAACTCATTCATATAGAGGGCAGCCCTATTAATAACTCATTCACATAGAGGTCAGTCCTATTAATAACTCATTCATATAGAGGTCAGTCCTATTAATAACTTATTCATATAGAGGTCAGTCCTATTAATAACTCATTCATATAGAGAGCAGACCTATTAATAACTCATTCATATAGAGGGCAGCCCTATTAATAACTCATTCACATAGAGGTCAGTCCTATTAATAACTCATTCATATAGAGGTCAGTCCTATTAATAACTTATTCATATAGAGGTCAGTCATATTAATAACTTATTCATATAGAGGTCAGTCCTATTAATAACTCATTCATATAGAGGTCAGTCCTATTAATAACTCATTCATATAGAGGTCAGTCCTATTAATAACTCATTCATAAAGAGGTCAGTCCTATTAATAACTCATTCATATAGGAGTCAGTTTTATTAATAACTCATTCACATAGAGGTCAGTTCTATTAATAACTCATTCACATAGAGGTCATTCCTATTGATAAGTCATTCATATAGAGGTCAGTCCTATTAATAACTCATTCATTCGGAATTATCCAATCTTACATTTATAATCATACAATGGTCGTGTTATGATAATGTTTAGTCAAAGAAACAAATATTCAGTGTGAAATATTGTTAATCCCACATGACTGTACCAATGTGTGTGTTTATGTGTGTGCTGTGCGCATGCATTTATTTGTTTGTGTCTGTATGTCCATGTGTGTGTGTCCCCTCCAGACAGATGCAGATGTAGAGTGGAAGTTTGCCCGTGCCAAGCTATGGATGTCCTACTTTGACGAGGGTCGCACTCTGCCCGCTCCTTTCAACATGGTGCCTTCTCCCAAATCCTGGTACTACCTGGTCCTCCGCACCAAGGCCTGCATCGTTCACCTCTGCAAGGCCAAGGGACGTCGCCATGACAACGAGCTAGAGATGGGCATGCTTAACCCACGACTCAAGGTCAGAGGGGAGAGGGCAAAGGTCAAAAGTCAAACCCTCATTGTATCAATACATACTGTAGATGCTAGTAAGTGTTTGATCTTATACCAAGCTATTTTCAGTGTAATAATTTTTTAAATACAATTTTAAATGTATTTTGTTTGTTTAGCTTATTGGAATACCAGGTGAGAATTTGCTGTGAATGTTGCTGAGCAGATCCTTGGTAAATCTTACAACATTTGCACACACTGTATATAGGCTTTTCTATTGTGTTATTGACTATACATGTGTTTATCCCATGTGTAACTCTGTGTTGTTTTTGTCGCACTGCTTTGCTTTATCTTGGCCAGGTCACAGTTGTAAATGAGAACGTGCTCACAACTGACCTACCTGGTTAAATAAAGGTGAAATAAAAACAATATATTTAAAAAAGAAATCGGTCTTGCCAAAGCATAGCTGAACATCCAGGGAGGCATGGTGCCAAATCTAAATGGCACTGCACAATGTTTTGCCAAAGCTGTTGCAAAAGCCGCTTGGGTTATTTTGGTGGTGGATGTGTTGTGGAGACTATTGGATGTATTTCAAAGGCTTCAGGATGTATTATAGGAGCTGTTGGATATGCCCGCTCCTACCTAATGCTTAACCTGGTTTGTAGAGGCAGGATCGGTTTTATAGAACTCCCTCTGTGGGTAGACAGAGAGCTGATGGATCGGCTATGAAACACAACTGAGCAGAGCATCAGGTGAGCAATCGATATGCAGACTCACACTAGACCTTAGGAAGACGGGACAAAATGTAAAGTGAGTTTGTTGGAGCGAACTGCAGCGGTTTCTCTCTTCCTGAAGGAGACATGCATGTATACGGCATCTTGCTTCACTTTTACAGTGTTTTTTGTATGTCCTGTACATTGTGTTTGTATCTGTTTGTTATTGGGCGTGTGTTTGTGTGTGTATGTGTGTGTTTGTGTGTTAGTATACAGGGCTAGTTTCAGGACCCATTGCAGTTTGGTGCCATGTCTCGTTCTGCCATGCCACTGATGATGTCAAGCTTAGCAGCCTTTCGAGCCCCAGATCTGTGTGTGAATATCTATGTGCATGTGCGTGCATGCATGTCTGTGCGCGTGCTTGTGTGTGCGTGTGTGTGTGCGTGTGTGTGTGTTTGAGCGTATCTCCTGCCAACATGAAAATAAGGACTCGTAGGACACTAAGTAAATCTAGAAGAGAACATTAAAACTAGGTCATTGATATTTAGCAGAGCAGAGACATCAACACCCAGTGACATAATACACATTATTCCAAGGTAATAGGAATCATGTTTGCAGCACAGAAATAAATAACATATAATACAGTATTATTTTCTATCTATTTATATACACCGTTTCTTATTTTTTTTTACTATTTTCTACATTGTAGAATAATACTGTAGACATCAAAACTATGAAATAACACATATGGAATCATGTAGTAACTGTCAGCGTAGTGTGTATAGGTGGCAGCGAAGTCAGGCGCAGGAGAGTCAAAATGAAGTGTAAATGGAGTCTTTTAATAAATGTCAACAGAACATGCTCCATAACACTAAAACGTACAGACATGAAAAAACATGGGTACGAGGACCCGTCGCGCACCAACACAACAAAATAACAACAACGACAATTAAACAATCTCTGACAAAGACATGAGGGGAAACAGAGGGTTAAATACACAACAGGTAATGAATGGGATTGAAAACAGGTGTGTGTGAAGACAAGACAAAACCAATGGAAAATGAAAAATGGATCAATGATGGCTAGAAGACCGGTGACGTCAAATGCCGAGCACCGCCCGAACAAGGAGAGGCAATGACTTCGGCAGAAGTCGTGACAGTAACCAAAAAAGGGTCAAACAAAACAAAATAGATTTTAGATTCTTCAAAGTAGCCACCCTTTGCCTTGATGACAGCTTTGCATTCTCTCAACCAGCTTCATGAGGAATGATTTTCCAATAATCTTGAAGGAGTTCCCACATATGCTGAGCACTTGTTGGCTGCTTTTCCTTCACTCTGCAGTCTAACTCATCCCAAACCATCTTGGTCAAATAGCCCTTACACTGCCTGGAGGTGTCTTTTGGGTCATTGTCCTGTTGAACAACAAATTATAGTGTGTAACCAGCATGGCTACCACATGTGTAAATAGTACCCACAAAACACCAGTCTCAACGTCAACAGTGAAGAGGCGACACCGGGATGCTGGCCTTCTAGGCAGAGTTCTTCTGTCCAGTGTCTGTGTTCTTTTGCCCATCTTAATATTTTATTTGTATTGGCCAGTCTGAGATATGGCTTTTTCTTTGCAACTCTGCCTAGAAGGCCAGCATCCCGGAGTCACCTCTTCACTGTTGACGTTGAGACTGGTGTTTTGTGGGTACTATTTAATGAAGCGGCCAGTTGAGGACTTGTGAGGTGCCTGTTTCTCAAACTAGACACTCTAATGTACTTGTCCTCTTGCTCAGTTGTGCACCAGGGCCTGCCACTCCTCTTTCTATTCTGGTTAGAGCCAGTTTGCACTGTTCTGTGAAGTGAGTAGTACACAGAGTTGTACGAGATCTTCAGTTTCTTGGCAATTTCTCGCATGGAATAACCTTCATTTCTCAGAACAAGAATAGACTGCCGAGTTTCAGAAGTTCTTGGTTTATAGCCATTTTGAGCCTGTACTCGAACCCACAAATGCTGATGCTCCAGATACTCAACTAGTCTAAAGAAGGCCAGTTATTTTTGCTTCTTTAAATCAGGACAACAGTTTTCAGCTGTGCTAACATAATTGCAAAAGGGTTTTCTAATAATCAATTAGCCTAAGCTACAATAGTCATTTACAACGTTAACAATGTCTACACTGTATTTCTGATCAATTTGATGTTAGTTTAATGGACAAGAAATGTGCTTTTCTCTCAAAAACAACGACATTTCTAAGTGACCCCAAACTTTTGAATGGTAGTGTATGAGTGTACACAACATTAGGAACACCTTCCTAATATTTCACCCCCTTTTGCCATCGGATCAGTCTCAATTCGTCAGGGCATGGACTCTACAATGTGTCAAAAGTGTTCCAATCGGATGTTGGCTCCAATGCTTCCCACAGTTGTGTCAAGTTGGCTGGATGTCCTTTGGGTGGTGGACCATTCATGATACACACGGGAAACTGTTGAGTGTGAAAAAGCCAGAAGCATTGCAGTTCTTGACACACTCAAACCAGTGCACCTGGCACCTACTACCATACCCCATTCAAAGGCACTTCAATATTTTTCTTGCTCATTCACCCTCTGAATAGCACACATACACAATCCATGTCTCAAGGTTTAAAAGTCCTTAACCAGTTTCTTCCCTTTCAACTAAACTGATTGAAATTATTTTAGCAAGTGACCCAGTAAGGGATCATAGCTTTCACCTGGATTCACCTGGTCAGGAAAGAGCAGGTGTTTCTAATGTTTTGAACACTATATATTTTTATTCCGGACTCTGACATTGCTTGTTCTGATATTTCTTAATTTCTATATTTTTATTTTTGGGTTATGTGTGTATTGTATTATTTTGTATTGCCAGCTTTTACTGCACTGTTGGAGCTAGAAACACAAGCATTTTACTGCACTGTTGGAGCTAGAAACACAAGCATTTTACTACACTGTTGGAGCTAGAAACACAAGCTTTTTACTGCACTGTTGGAGCTAAAAACACAAGCATTTACTGCACTGTTGGAGCTAGAAACACAAGCATTTTACTGCACTGTTGGAGCTAGAAACACAAGCATTTTACTGCACTGTTGGAGCTAGAAACACAAGCATTTTTTGCACTGTTGGAGCTAGAAACACAAGCTTTTTACTGCACTGTTGGAGCTAGAAACACAAGCATTTTACTGCACTGTTGGAGCTAGAAACACAAGCATTTTACTACACTGTTGGAGCTAGAAACACAAGAAACACAAGCATTTTACTGCACTGTTGGAGCTAGCTAAAAACACAAAACTGCACTGTTGGAGCTAGAAACACAAGCATTTTACTGCACTGTTGGAGCTACAAAACACAACACATTTTACTGCACTGTTGGAGCTAGAAACACAAGCATTTTACTGCACTGTTGGAGCTAGAAACACAAGCATTTTACTGCACTGTTGGAGCTAGAAACAAGCATTTTACTGCACTGTTGGAGCTAGAAACACAAGCATTTTACTGCACTGTTGGAGCTAGAAACACAAGCATTTTACTGCACTGTTGGAGCTAGAAACAAGCATTTTACTGCACTGTTGGAGCTAGAAACAAGCATTTTACTGCACTGTTGGAGCTAGAAACAAGCATTTTACTGCACTGTTGGAGCTAGAAACAAGCATTTTACTGCACTGTTGGACACAAGCATTTTGTTTCCCCTGCAAGTCTGTGTATGCGACCAATAAACTTTGATTTGATTTTACCTAGATTTGCAGTAACTCATATGGCTGTCATGCCCTCTAACCTCCTCTCTAGCGTCTCATTTTGTGTTGTTGTGTCTAACTCGTCCTCATATATAACTTATGTTATTGATGCACTGCAACAAAATGTAACTTAAGTCAATGTCGGTCGTCTGTCTTCTCTAGTTGTTCCTGCATACTGAATACTAGTTGATCCTGCCAATACCAGCACCTGGATTTAGACCAGAGCTCTCCATCCCTGTTCCTGAAGCAGACTGACATAAAGTGTAGTCAACTTTGTTCTAAGGGCAAAAAATAGCTGACTGGTTTAGGGCAGAACAAATCCGATTGGGTTTCTAAATGGTCAATGGGTGGAGTTTAACAGATGCACAACATGGCGGAGGTTTAAACAGATAATCTTTTACAAACCAATTGGTTGGTTAAGGGCAGAACAAATCCGATCAGATTATTTTTGCTCTTAGAATAAAGTTGACTACACTTTTATGTAAATCTGAGTTCGCAGAGAACTAGCTTCCTGTAGGTTTTGCACTCCAGCCCTAGTTGTAACAAACCTGACTCAGCTTATCAAGTAGCTAATTATTTTAATCAGGTTTGCTAGTGTATGTTTGGAGTGAAAACCTACTAATACATATGAACTCATGTTGTGTTGTTGCAGGGCAAACGCTACAGAGCCCACGGGCGACCACGAGAGGAATCCACTCTCAGAAAACCCATCAAACATCCCACCAGATACCAGGTACGAGAGATATATAGAAAGTAAGCAAGAAAGAAAGAGGGGAAGGTAGAGGTAATATGAGAGAAATATCAGAGGGGAAAGAGTGGGCGAAGAAGGAAAGAAAACGAGGCGACAAAGGTTTAATGAGGTATCGAGAAATGGATTTAGTGGGAGCAGGTAATGGCTGAATAAATGAGCAGGAGTGTGGAGTGATTGACTGAATGGGGAAAATGGATAGAAGGATGGAATGAGGAAAGGTCTTTCTGTTCACCTTTGCCATCTGGGAAATCTTCGCTCTTCCTCTGTCATGAGGTCATTCTATTGTGCCTCTCACAGACCATTATGCTTCTCTCTAAAAGCCTTTCTCCTGACACACACCATTTATTTTGGTTTGTCAGGTCAGCTTCTCACAGTGAGTGAATATGTAGTGCACACAGGATGGCAGGTAGCCTAGCAGTTAAAGCATTAGGCCAGTAGCTGAAATGTTGCTGGTTCGAAACCCCGAGCTGTCATGGTGAAATATCTGTTGATTTGCCCTTGAGCAAGGTACTTAACTCTAATTTGCTCCAGGGGTGCCATTTGCTCCAGGGGTGCCATGACCCTGTAAAACAATACATTTCACTGCACCCATCTATACATAGTTATGGACCGGTACCTAGAGCATTTCAGTGCATGGACTGACTGAGTGGGTCTTAAAGAGAGCTACGTGTGTAGTCTCTATAGGCTTAAGATCAATACTTACCATTCGGAGCTGATCAGTGAGACACAGTGTGTGTGTGTATGTGAGGGGGGGGGGTCTGGATACGCACCTGTGTGTGTGTGTGGGGGATGGGGTCTGGATGTGCACCTGTGTGTGTGTGTGTGTGTGTGTGTGTTTAATAAAGCTTATGGTCAGCTTTCATAACCAACTCTTCTCCACTTCTCTCCCCTTCATATTTTTCTCACCTCTCCTCCCCTCCCTTTCTCTCCTCTGTCGTACTGCAGAAGATCATGAAGCGTCTCATTAAGCGCTATGTTCTGAAAGCTCAGGTTGACAGGGAGAACGATGAAGTCAATGAAGGTGAAAATCGAATCTCCTTTAATGTCGCCTTTATGTACCTCAGCAGATGCTACCTGCCTGGATGGGTATTGTCAGTGCGAGGTTATGTAATGTATCCTGCAGAGTAACTTAAAGGATCACAGTCTGATCCTCTCTCCTCATGTTAGTTAATTCTTAACAGCATGTCATAGAACAGCAGCATTGTGTGTGTGTGTGTGTGTGTCTGTGTTGATGTGCGTATGTGTGTTTGTGTGTGTTTCACTCATTCATGTGTGTGTGTGTGTGTGTGTGTGTGTGTGTGTGTGTGTGTGTGTGTGTGTGTGTGTGTGTGTGTGTGTGTGTATCTGTGTGTTTTAGGGGAACTGAAGGAGATCAAGCAGGACATCTCCAGCCTGCGCTATGAGCTCCTGGAGGAGAAGTCTCAGGCCACCGGAGAACTGGCTGACCTCATCACACAACTCAGTGACACATTTGTCAAGAACGCCACCAAAAAAAACCTAAGAGAGAGGGGAGAAGGGGTAGGAGAGAGGCATGGGGGAGGCATGAAAATAGAGGGAGAGTGAGAGGTGGGGGAAAGAGGAGAGAAGAGAAAGGGGGAGGGGAAGAGAACTGGTGGACAGCAGATAGAGAATTACAGAGAAAGAGCGAGAGAGTGATGGAGAGAGTGGATGAAAAGGTGGTCAGGGATGAGAGTTGAAAGAGTGGCTTTCTGGGGAGTAGATGTCCTGATCTAATTAGTGGAGGGAGGAGAGTGAGATAGGACAGGAGGAGAAGAGAGAAAGGGAGGAGATCCGTGGGACGGAGGGAGAAGAGAGGAGGCAGGAGAGAGGAAAAGTGACAGAGGGAGGAGGCTCTGAACAGCGCGAGGGGAATATAGGGGATGGTTTAGAGTAGAATTCCGAGGCAGCAACGAAAGCCGACACACGCAGCCAAACTACATCAGCTCAACGAGAGAGAGAGAAACACACAGAGGGAGAGAGAAACACACAGAGAGAGAGAAACAGAGAGAGAGAGAGAGAAACACACAGAGAGAGAGAAACACACACACAGAGAGAGAGAGAGAAACACAGAGAGAGAGAGAGAGAGAGAGAAACACACACAGAGAGAGAGAAACAGAGAGAGAGTGAGAGAGAAACACAGAGAGAGAGAGAGAGAAACAGAGAGAGAGAGAGAAACAGAGAGAGAGTGAGAGAGAGAAACACAGAGTGAGAGAGAGAAACAGAGAGAGAGAGCGAGAAACAGAGAGAGAGAGAGAAACACAGAGAGAGAGAAAACACAGAGAGAGAGAGAAACACAGAGAGAGAGAGAAACACACAGAGAGAGAGAGAAACAGAGAGAGAGAGAGAGAGAGAAACACAGAGAGAGAGAGAGATAAATACAGAGAGAGAGAGAAACACAGAGAGAGAGATAGATAAATACAGAGAGAGAGAGAAATGCACAGAGAGAGAGAGAAATACAGAGAGAGAGAAATACACAGAGAGAGAGAAACAGAGAGAGAGAGAAACACAGAGAGAGAGAGAGAAACACAGAGAGAGAGAGAGAGAGAGACACAGAGAGAGAGAGAGAGAGAGAGAGAAATGCAGAGAGAAAGAAATACACACAGAGAGAGAAACACAGAGACAGAGAGAGAGAGAAAAACAGAGAGAGAGAGAAACACACAGAGAGAGAAACACACAGAGAGAGAGAGAAACACAGATAGAGAGAGAGAGAGAGAGAGAAACAGAGAGAGAGAAACACAGATAGAGAGAGAAACACAGAGAGAGAGAGAGAAACACACACAGAGAGAGAGAGAAACACACACAGAGAGAGAGAAACACACAGAGAGAGAGAAACACACAGAGAGAGAAACACAGAGAGAGAGAGAGAGAAAGTTGAATGGTTTTCTGTAACTGCAGACAGCTAGCCCAGGGTGTCTTTACCTGAAGCATTGTGCCATATAGCAGTCCACTGTTTCAGGAAGATAAATATAATGACCCTTTTTATAGAGCAGGCAATCTAATTAACACATTGGCCAATGGCCATATATTCACACATATACGGAATGAGTTCACACACACACACACACGTATTGAATTATTCATTTGTTTCCAGACACCCAGTGGAGGTTGCACAAGATTTTTGAGTTCATTGAAATAGCATTTGAAACTCTGAAGTCGGAATCTGTAGCGGTGAAACTGTAGCGGTGAAACTGTCAAGTCCGTTTACGATATTACAACAATAAAGACATTACCTCAAACAAAGAACCCCTCGGACATCATTGCAAAGCACGATAGAAGTGCAGAATGTCTTTGTTTTGTTTTTTACCACAATGCAGAATGCTCCTCTGCCCCGTTTCAAAAACAAAACAATAAGGAAAGCGCCTGGCGCTACCAGTGGCGCTACCAGTGGCGCTACCAGTGGCGCTACCAGTGGCGCTACCAGTGGCGCTACCAGTGGCGCTACCAGTGGCGCCATTTCACCAAATGCGGATCTCAGCTTCAAACTGTATCTTTGTTTTGTGTGTGTGTGTGTGTGAGAGAAGAGAGAGTGACACTGTCTATCTATAGAGTGGCAAGAAAAAGTATGTATCATAAAATGTGATCTGATCTTCTTCTAAGTCACAACAATAGACAAACACAGTGTGCATAAACTAATTACACACAAATGATTGTATTTTTCTTGTCTATATTGAATACATCATTTAAACTTTCCCAGTGTAGGTTGGAAAAAGTATGTGAACCCCCTAGGCTAATGACTTCTCCAAAAGCTAATTGGAGTCAGGTAACCTTGAGTCCAATCAATGAGACGAGATTGGAGATGTTGGTTAGAGCTGCCCTGCCCTATAAAAACACTTCAAAAGAAGCATTGAAGCATTGCAATTCACAAGAAGCATTGCCTGATGTGAACCATGCCTTGAACAAAATATATCTTAAAATACCTCAAATTAAGAATTGTTGACTTGCATAAAGCTGGAAATGGTTACAAAAGTATCTCTAAAAGCCTTGATGTTCATCAGTCCATGGTAAGACAAATTGTCTATAAATGGAGACAGTTCAGCACTGTTGCTACTCTCCCTAGGGGTGACCGTCCTGCAAAGATGACTGCAAGAGCACAGCGCAGAATGCTCAATGAGGTTAAGAAGAATCCTAGAGTGTCAGCTAAAGACATCTCTGGAACGTGCTAACATCTCTGTTGTCGAGTCTACGATACGTAAAACACTAAACAAGAATGGTGTTCATGGGAGGACATCACAGAAGAAGCCACTGCTGTCTAGAAAAACATTGCTGCACGTCTAAGGTTCACAAAAGAGCATCTGGATGTTCCACAGTGCTACTGGCAAAATATTATGTGGACAGATGAAATTAAAGTTGAGTTTTTTGGAAGGAACACAACACTGTTTGGAGAGAAAAAAGGCACAGCACACCAACATCAAAACCACATCCCCACTGTAAAGTATGATGGAGGGAGCATCGTGGTTTGGGGCTGCTTTGCTGCTTCAGGTCCTGGACATCTAGCTATCATTGACGGAAAAATAAATTCCCAAGTTTATCAAGACATTTTGCAGGAGAATGTAAAGCTATCTGTCTGCCAATTGAAGCTCAACAGAATGAGTGATGCAACGGGACAACGACAAGTGGCATGACCTCAAGAGAGCAGTTCACACCAGACATCCCAAGAATATTGCTAAACTGATACAGTTTTGTAAAGAGGAATGGTCCAAAATTCCTCCTGACCGTTGTGCAGGTCTGATCCGTAACCACAGAAAACGTTTGATTGAGGTTATTACTGCAAAAAGGAGGGTCAAACAGTTATTAAATCCAAATGTTCACATACTTTTTCCACCCTGCACTGTGAATGTTACACGGTGTGTTCAATAAAGACATGAAAACGTATAATTGTTTGTGTGTTATTAGTTTAAGCAAACTGTGTTTGTCTGTTGTTGTGACTTAGGTGAAGATCAGATCAAATGTATGACATATTTATGCAGAAATCCAGGTAAATCGAAAGGGTTCACATACTTTTTCTTGACACTGTATGTGTGTCAATTGAAAGAGTTCATCATTGTTAAAAAGAAAAACGCTTAACATTTTCATTCACAGACAACAAAACAGAATAGAGACTCAAGATACTGTATTTTTCACTTGTATGGGGAAAATATTGATAAAAAAAGATTGTATATTTTGATCTTGAATTAAAAGGAATAAACTGGATATTGTGTTTGATTCATTCTGTTTTGTTAATCAGTCTGGACCATGTGATTTTATTGAGCTGATCAAATATGATTGTTCCGTTGTTAACTCAATGACACGCACCCAAGCAAGACCGAACATCTGGCGACAACGTCATTCTGTGTCCGTACGCACTGGCAAGGGCACCGCCACACACTGCGCAAACAGTCTGCTTATGCATTGTGAAAATATACTGTGGACACACACACACACACACACACAACACACACACACACACACACACAACCTGAGGAGTACAATGGCAAACAGGATTATGGAGTCAGCCAGCTAACTTGTCGAAACATTCTGATACATTTTTGTTTTGTAGAAATATAAGCTTGAAATGGACATGGTCTAATTGATTTTTAAAAAACAAAAAGATATAAGATGAGCTTTTTTAATTTACCATTTTTTTTCTGGTTGCTTATCAAAGTTAGTCGGCTAACTGATTAATCCTGCTTTGTAGTATGCCCCTCTGGGCAAATGTGGGCCGATAGATATTGTGTAGGCCTACTGTACACACATTCTGACAGTCATCCATTGATGACACAGACAAGCACAATGTACACACACAAGCATATATCAGTCATTTATAATTCCTCCATTCCACTCAATTAAACATATGGCAGCTAGCAACCCTACGTACGTAACCAAAACATGCCTCAAAAACTGTTCAGACTTCCCCCAAAATCTGTGCATTCAGACCTTGTTCAGTGTGTGTGTGTGTGTGTGTGTTTGTCTATTTATGTACTGTACGTATATATGTATGAAAACTAAAGACTACACACATGACCTTATGGGAACATTGTCCCAATGGGATTGTTCTACAATGAGTTGGTCAAAACAAGCATTGTGATTGGTTGAGACGCATTCTAAGTCGTAAAAAAAATAAAAGTTTAGCACGGGTAAGCCCAGTGGTGGAAAAAGTACCCAATTGTCATACGTGAGTAAGAGTAAAGATACCTTAATAGAAAATGACTCAAGTAAAATTGAAAGTCACCCAGTAAAACACTACTTGAGTTAAAGTCTAAAAGCACACTACGGTGCATTCGTAAAGAATTCAGACCCCATGACTTTTTCCACATTTCGTTACGCTACAGCCTTATTCTAAAAAAAAAAACTCAATCTACACACAATAACCCCTAATGGCAAAGCGAACACAGTTGAGACATTTTTGCAAATCTATGAAAAAATGTTATACATAAGTTTCCAGACCCTAACTGAGCTCAGGTGCATCCTGTTTCCATTGATTATCCTTGAGATGTTTATACAACTTGATTGGAGTCCACCTGTGATAAATTCAATTGATTGGATATGATTTGGAAAGGCACACATCTGTCTATATAAAGGTCCCACAGTTGACAGTGAATGTCAGAGCAAAAACCAAGCCATGAGGTCGAAGGAATTGTCCGTAGAGCTCAGAGACAGGATTGTGTCGAGGCACAGATCAGTGGAAGGGTACGAACATCTTTATGTAGCATTGAAGGTCCCCAAGAACATAGTGGCCTCAATCATTCTTAAATGGAAGAAGTTTGGAACCCACAAAAACTTTTCCTAGAGCTGGACGCCCGGCCAAACTGAGCAATCGGGGGAGAAGGGCCTTGGTCAGGGAGGTGACCAAGGACCCAATAGCCACTCTGACAGAGCTCCAGAGTTCCTCTGTGAAGATGGGAGAACCTTCCAAATGGACAACCATCTCTGCTGCACTCCACCAATCAGGCCTTTATGGTAGAGTAGCCAGACAGAAGCCACTCCTCAGTAAAAGGCACATGACAGCCCACTTGGAGTTTGCCAAAAGGCACCTAAATGACTCTCAGGCCATGAGAAACAAGATTCTCTGGTCTGATGAAACCAAGATTGAACACTTTGGCCTGAATGCCAAGAGTCACGTCTGGAGGAAACCTGGCACCATCCCTACAGGGAAGCATGATGCCGGCAGCATCATGCTGTGGGGACTTTTTTCAGCGGCAGGGACTGGGAAACAGGATCGAGGGAAAGATGAACGGAGCAAAGTACAGATAGATCCTTGAGGAAAACCTGCTCCAGAGCACTCAGCACCTCAGACTGGGGAGAAGGTTCACCTTCCGACAGGACAACGACTAAGCACACAGCCAAGACAATGCAGAAGTTTTGGGACAAGTCTCTGAATGTCCTTGAGTGGCCCAGCCAGGGCCCAGACTTAAACCCGATCGAACATCTCTGGAGAGACCTGAAAATAGCTGTGCAGCGACGCTCCCCATCCAACCTGACAGAGCTGGAGAGGATCTGCTGAGAAGAATAGGAGAAACTCCCCAAATACAGGTGTCTCAAGTTTGTAGCGTCATACCCAAGAAGACTCGAGGCTGAAATCGCTGCCAAAAGTATTTCAACAAAGTACTGAGTAAATGGTCTGAATACTTATGTAAATGGATGTTTCAGTTTTTGCTTTGTCATTATGGGCTATTGATGAGGAACTAAATTATTTTATCAATTTTAGAAGAAGGCTGTAATGTAACAAAGTGTGGAAAAAGTCAACGGGTCTGAACACTTTCCGAAGGCACTGTATATACCTCACTGTATAGTCTGTAGGCAAACAGGATGGGGCCGGGAACTCCTGTGAAAGTCAGCTTTATAGATGCACTATACAGAAATCGTTCCGCCGTTTCCTGGTTGCTAAAATGCTAATAGTGTGCCTAATTTCAATTTATGTGGCAAAACAAGCAAGTATTGTGTACATAATAATTGTACCATCTAAACTGCTGTGAAATATAGTTTCCATAAACAAAAATATTGTATTTTAAAGGAGTTCGAAGCTGGTGTACAAAACCGAAAAATTAAAAACTGGGAGCATAGAAATAGTGCACATGGAACCGATCTACTTCTTCTTAGACTTGCTTTCAATGGGAATGACAGTGTATGGGCACGGCGAGACCCAGATGCAGACACGGGAGGCAGATGGAGTCTTGATATTTATTAAACAATCTAAAAGGGGTAGGTCGTGGACAGGCAAAAGGTCAAAACCAGTTCAGAGTTCTGGGGGTACAGAGTGGCAGGCAGGCTCGAGGTCAGGCAGGCAGAATGATCAGACAGTCGGGTACGGAGTCCAGAAAACAGACAATGGTCAAAAACCGTGATGACTAGCAAAAGAGAATAGAAGCAGGAGTACGGGAAAAACGCTGGTTGACTTGAAAGTCATACAAGACAAACTGGCACAGAGAGACAGGAAACACAGGAATAATAAGCGACACCTGGAGGGGGTGGAGACAATCACAAGGTGAAACAGATCAGGGTGTGACAGACAGATCTATAACTCACATTTCTATGTGAATTTTGTTGGGTCGCCCAAAAAATTACATATTGCAGCTTTACAAGTTAATCTTCCGGCCTTATGTGGTATTCAGTCACGAAGATGCACAACGGGGGAAAGACACATGCATGCACAAACACACATAAACACAGCTCTCCAACCCAAAGCTGAACAGTCCTATTTCCATGGCAACTAAGGTTGTCTCGAGTGTGCTTTTCCCAGTACACAGAAATACTATTTATTTTATATATTCAGTGCTCTTATTCAACTTTCCCTCTATTTGTCTGACCTCCAAGGGTCTTGCCCAATTATACCTTGTGTGTTTGTGACAGTAAACCTGACACCCTCTCTCTGGTGTAGTTTGGATTGTCCCCCATGAGTTGTCGATGAGTGTCATTTCCTGTCAAGAACTCGTATACCTCCTGCGCCTCGGCCTGTTGTTTCCGAAGTTTTACTTTGTTTTATTTGTATTTTTAAAATATTTCTTTAAGTGTTTGTGTCAACATCTGCTACCAACTAGCCAGCTCGGTTGCAATGGAGCCCGCTTCGCCTGGAATAGCGAACAAATGTTTCCAGCGCTGTAGAAGCTGTTTATTACGCTCTTGTCCAATGAGTTCCAATGCAGCAATTGTTTGCTAAAGGAGGAGTACAGAAGTGTCTATGCTTAGCAAGCAAAGCTCACGTCTGCGCGAACTTATGGGGAAAACGCAAATTGGAACTTTCTCATTCTTTACTCCTATGGCTGGATGCTGCTCGAGCCTGTTTCCCTGCCTTGTCATCTCTTGCTATCTGAATGCCCTGTGCTTCCTGGATCTTGCCTGCCCAGGAGGTTGTCTCCATCTGCTTCTCTTTCTCCATCTTGTAGTGAAGTAGACGGAGAACAGCAGGAAGATTGCTCCAATTAGCTCTGGTCCCATGTCACAAGTTGCGGAAACCAAAGGCAGCAGCTTGCTGCTAAGTGGACGAGAGTGACTGTGAGAGGTTCGGAGCAGATTGACATAAGGAATAGCTTTACTGCACTGGTGCCTGATCTACCTGCACCTCCATGGTTGGGATTTCCTGTGTCTGCGACGGCGGTGCTGACTCCAACTACACTGACTCCAACTATGCTGACTCCAACTACGCTGACTCCAACTATGCTGACTCCAACTATGCTGACGCCAGCAACGCCGACTCCAACTACGCTGACTCCAACTACGCGGACTCCAACTACGCGGACTCCAACTACGCGGACTCCAACTACGCTGACTCCAACTACGCTGACTCCAACTACGCTGACTACGCTGACTCCAACTATGCTGACGCCAGCAACGCTGACTCCAACTACGCTGACTCCAACTACGCTGACTCCAACTACGCTGACTCCAACTACGCTGACTCCAACTATGCTAACTCCAACTATGCTGACGCCAGCAATGCTGACTCCAACTACGCTGACTCCAACTACGCTGACTCCAACTATGCTGACGCCAGCAACGGCTTCATCGTGGAGTCCGTCTCTTATCCCTCTCCCTGGATCTGACAGGGCACTGCCTGCTGTGGGAGGTCTAAACATATCGCCGGGAGCAGTGGGCGTATGCTATCCTGCTTTACGTTGGCCCGTGAAAGATTCAACAAATTGTGTAAGGGGTAGGAATGGGCGGATTTCTCCATTCCCTTCTCCCGCCATTGTATTGGGCACTTCAACGGTGAGAAATGCCTCAGTCACTGTGGCAAAAACGTTGTGCTGTCCAGGAGCACAAGTACAAGACATTGATAAGCTGCTCCCATACATTTGAAACCAGCATTAGGAAATTGAGTCTATCATAGTTCATGTGTGATTCAATGACATTATGAAGGGCAGCCCAGAACAGCTGAAGATGGATTTTAAAGAACTGATTGCATCACTGCTTGACACCAACAAACGCCCCATAATATCTGGCCCTCTGCTCTCCCTAAATCATGGCATTGAACGTTTCAGCAGACTTGTATCCCTCCGTAACTGGCTATGAAACTATCGCAGCTCTGTGGGTGTAACATTTATTGACAATTATTATACCTTCTGGAAACAAAGCTCATTTTATAAGGAGGATGCGATCCACCCAAATCATTTGGGTTCCTGGATTCTTTCACAGAATTAGAAGGCTACTTAAGGACAATGACTTATCAATGACCCAAGCCCAGCTCATTTATTCTCTACCATTGTGTTGCTGAGTTGTCATAATGCTACAGCAACTGTACATTATCCCAGGGGCGTTGGAAGACACAATGTAAGTAACCTAATTTATGTCCCTCTAACTGCCATGAATGCCTCTGCTGATCCCACAGCTATTGTATGCAGTAATAATGTGCCTATGAACCATCTCACCCAGCACTAACATAAATAACACCAGCATGTCTACTTCCGCTAAGCTTCCCGGTAAAGCAACGAAAACAATCAAGCATCCCAGAAAAGTGCTAAAAATAGCCCACGTTAACATATGTAGCCTAAGAAACAAGGTTCATGAAGTCAATAACTTGTTAGTAACAGATGACATTCATATTCTGACTATCTCTGAAAATAACTTAAGATAATACCTTTGATGATACAGTGGAAGCAATACATGGTTATAACGGTTATAACATCTACATAAAATACAGAAATGCCAATGGCCACGACCGGGAGGTCCGTGGGGCGACGCACAATTGGCCTAGCGTCGTCCGGGTTAGGGAGGGTTTGGCCGGTAGGGATATCCTTGTCTCATCGCGCTCCAGCGACTCCTGCGGCGGGCCGGGCGCAGTGCGCGCTAACCAAGATTGCCAGGTACACGGCGTTTCCTCCGACACATTGGTGCGGCTGGCTTCCGGGTTGGATGCGTGCTGTGTTAAGAAGCAGTGCAGCTTGGTTGGGTTGTGTATCGGAGGACGCATGACTTTCAACCTTCGTCTCTCCCGAGCCCGTACGGGAGTTGTAGCGATGAGACAAGATAGTAGCTACTAAAACAATTGGATACCATGGAAATTGGGGAGAAAAAGGGGTAACATAAAAAATAAAAAATGCCAATGGGGGAGGTGTCATGGTCTATATTAAGAACCACATTCCTGTTAAATACTGTTGAAGTAATATGGCTACAGGTTCCATCTGCCTCACCTAAAGCCCATTATTGTGGGAAGCTGCTATAGACACACTCTACACACATCAAATCAAATCAAATCAAAGTTTATTTGTCACGTGCGCTGAATACAGCCTTACAGTGAAATGCTTACCTACAGGCTCTAACCAATAGTGCAAAAAAGGTATTAGGTGAACAATAGGTAGGTAAAGAAATAAAACAACAGTAAAAAGACAGGCTATATACAGTAGCGAGGCTATAAAAGTAACGAGGCTACATACAGACACCGGTTAGTCAGGCTGATTGAGGTAGTATGTACATGTAGATATGGTTAAAGTGACTATGTACATTGTAATATTGATGAATGGTGGTATTATACATTTTGTATTGTAGATATGTAGTGGTGTAATAATATTATATGATGTACTGTTATCTTTTGTTTTATGTGCAATGTGCCTTAATTTGTCTGCCTTGGCAGCAGCTAAAGGGGATCCCTAATTAATACAAATACAAATCTCTTCATCCATCGGTAAACTCCATTCCCTGAGGTTTGGTAAACATTCAGTACTCTTCTGCCCTGATACTTAGCCTACCGGACGACACTCAATCAACAAATACTTTGAGAAATGAGATACAGTTGAAGTCGGACGTTTACATACACTAAGGTTGGAGTCATTAAAACTTGTTTTTCAACCAATCCACAAATTTCTTGTTAACAGACTATCGGTTTGGCAAGTCGGTTAGGACATCTACTTTGAGCATGACACAAGTAATTTTTCCAACAATTGTTCACAGACAGATTATTTCACTTATAATTCACTGTATCACAATTCCAATGGGTCAGAAGTTTACATGCACTAAGTTGACTGTGCCTTTAAACAGCTTGGAAAATTCCAGAAAATGATGTCATGGCTTTAGAAGCTTCTGATAGGCTAATTGACATCATTTGAGTCAATTGGAATTGTACCTGTGGATGTATTTCAAGGCATACCTTCAAACTCAGTGCCTCTTTGCTTGACATCATGGGAAAATCTAAAAAATCAGCCAAGAACTCAGAAAATAAATGATAGACCTCCACAAGTCTGGTTCATCCTTGGGAGCAATTTCCAAACGCCTGAAGATGCCACGTTCATTAGTACAAGCAATAGTACGCAAGTATAATCACCATGGGACCACGCAGCCGTCATACCGCTCAGGAAGGAGATGTGTTCTGTCTCCTAGAGATGGACGTACATTGGTGCGAAAAGTGCAAATAAATCCCAGAACAACAGCAAAGGCCCTGGTGAAGATGCTGGAGGAAACAGGTACAAATGTATCTATATCCACAGTAAAACGAGTCCTATTTCGACATAACCCGAAAGGCCGCTCAGCAAGGTAGAAGCCACTGCTCCAAAACCGCCATAAAAAAGACAGACTATGGTTTGCAACTGCACATGGGGACAAAGATCGTTCTTTTTGGAGAAATGTCCTCTGGTCTGATGAAACAAAAATAGAACTGTTTGGCCATAATGACCATCGTTATGTTTGAAGGAAAAAGGGGGAGGCTTGCAAGCCGAAGAACAACATCCCAACCGTGAAGCATGGGGGTGGCAGCATCATGTTGTGGGGGTGCTTTGCTGCAGGAGGGACTGGTACACTTCTCAAAATATATGGCATCATGAGGGAGGAAAATTACGTGGATATATTGAAGCAACATCTCAAGACATCAGTCAGGAAGTTAAAGCTTGGTCACAAATATATCTTCCACATGGACAATGACCCCAAGCATACCTCCAAAGTTGTGGTAAATGGTTTAAAGACAACAAAGTAAAGGTATTGGAATGGCCATCACAAAGCCCTGACCTCAATACTATAGAAAATGTGTGGGCAGAACTGAAAAAGCATGTGCGAGCAATGAGGCCTACAAACCTGACTCAGTTACACCAGCTCTGTCAGGAGGAATGGGCCAAGATTCACCCAACTTATTGTGGGAAGCTTGTGGAAGGCTACCCGAAATGTTTGACCCAATTGAAACCATTTAAAGGCAATGCTACCAAATACTAATTGAGTGTATTTAAACTTCTGACCCACTGGGAATGTGATGAAAGAAATAAAAGCTGAAATAAATCCTTCTCTCTACTATTATTCTGACATTTCACATTCTTAAAATAAAGTGGTGATCCTAACTGACCTAAGACAGGGAATTTTTACTAGGATTAAATATCAGGAATTGTGAAAACCTCCTCCCCCTCTCTCAGGTATTTGTTGCATTGTCTTTCTGTCCTTCTATGTGTGTGTGTGTGTGTGTGACCAGGTGACACTGGAAGCAGTTCAGCAGCGTGTAATTAGCTGTGTGCTTATCTCTTCTCTTCCTGCTTGGTCCCCAGGCCCCCTACAGCCTACTAGTGACCCAGCCAAAACCACCCTCTAATCAACAACAGGCATAGAGCAGACACTTACCATGCTCTGTTATTCACCTCTGCTACTTGTTTGTGATCTTTAAAGAGAAGGCCATGTGGTGCTGTGGGGTACATGCTAACAAGGCAGCTCTGGTCCCTCTGCCTCATGGCTCACTGGAGCGAACACCTGCGCATCCCCCCGTCCCGTCCCCGTCCCGACACCGACTTCTGATCTTTCGCAGCAGTTTTAGGAAGCCAAAATGGCATCCTAAGCAGAATATCCTATAAGACACTGGGTCCTTGTTGTATTGATTTTGCGCTGTAAACAAACTGGTCTATGGTCAGTGTTGATGTTAGGAGGTTAATGGAAAGGGTGAGAGCAAGGAGAGCTGACCTGAGATCAGCCCTTATGGGAGATGGCTGGCATCTTGTATGGCTTAAATCAGCAAAAAATATTTCTGAAGAAAGAAAAGAGCACAATCCACTCTGCTTTTACCAATCATGTCAAAGTGGGACAGAAACATTTATATGCATTCAATAATACATCTGAGCCTTAGAACCAAATATTCTGGAGTGGATGTGATTTCCATAAGAGCACTGTGGCAAAAAAAAATATGTCTCTCATAGAAACAGAAACGTTTTTGTTTTTTCAAGTGTCATGTTCCGGAGTCTTTTCATTTGGAGATGTGTTCCTTGTCTGATTGTTGTGGATGTGAATGGCTCTGGCTCTGTAACAGATGAAAATAAAGCAGTATTTCATATTTCTGAGAGGATAGTCAAGTGACTAATTGTACAGAGCCCCCATTCAGACAGGGCTTTTGATGTACAATACATTGAAGGAAAATCATCATTTGCCCAGTCATTTCCAGCAGAGGTGAAAAGAGGAGGCAGAGGAAGAAAGGAAGGTCATTATTGAGAGGGGGATACCGTAATCGTTGTTTGCGTGTATCTTGACTGCAGTTAGACAAGAATCATCAGAGAAGAATAGGAGCCCAATGCAGCATGTTTGAAGCCATGTAACCACTAACAGAGGATCTGCCACATTACCCTACTACCCCTGCTATTAGACTAGGCATTCAAAATCAGTTCCCAGATATTACAGACAGAGCAAGTCAACACGAACATCCATCTTTTAATGGGAAAAAGCGAGTTTGGACTTAGGTTGCCAATGAAACAATGTTAAGTGTGTGAATCAATTCAAACTCAGCAAATGACGAATGAGGGTCATGTGTGTGTCAAGTATTTTATCAAAGCAGCAGTGTCTGTCTGTATCTGGCTGTTATCAGCCATTGTGTTTTGGGTCTGGTCTGTGTGCTCTAGGTTGGCAGCAGGGACACTCAGTTCTGATGGAGGTAAGCTGTATTGCGGCTGAAGGGAACTAAGGGCTTTGTGTATACAGCACACATTGAGAGGCCTGATCATGCACACTCTACATCACCTCTACATCAATTGAGGTGTCTTTTGCGTCACGACCCACGATAAGGGTTGAACGGTGAAAAAAACCATACAAGTAAATTATAGAATCTTGGCGGTGGAGAGAGAATTTTTGGCGGTGGAGAGAGAATTTTACCATTTTAAAGCAACAGTCAGCAGTTGAAACAATAACAAAGTGTTTTCTCTGCTACCTGTTTATGTAAAAAGCTGAGGGATGCGGCTGGAGAAATGTAACCACTCTCAATTTCACATACAGCGCAATGGAGGCAAGGACTGAAACTTTTTTAATCTATATAGTGTTTGTTTAGATTTACATTGTTTACAAACATCGGGGTACATCAGTTGAACTTTGCTCATGATGCATTTATAGGTTTTATTCTTTAAGAATCAATGGGTGCACATCATTACTTTATAAGTCCAAACATTGTATGTAGCTACTACAGATTGCCCCTTTCAAGCTAATTCTATACATTTTGTCATGGAGCTCAAATAAATGTTGCACTTTTTTCTGCAATTCAATACATTTTGCCATGGAGCTGAGAGAAGAATGTTCCGTTTTTAAGCAAATTTTCTGCAATTCTATGCATTTTGACATGGCTAATGCTTATACTCTAAACATTCTAACAAAATCATTGGGGGCCTGATTGTCTAGCTTTAATTTAGTTGATTGTAAGTTCTCAAAGACTTTAGGCTATTATTTAAAAAATATATGTAGGTCCATTATCTTTTAAAAATACTTTTAACTTGGTTTAAGTTGTTGAAGTTTACATTGAAAGAGTTTTTTCCATTCCAAATTTAAATAGATAAAAATGTCATCCCGCAATCCACCTGGACCCATGTCGCGACCCACAGTTTGGGAACCATTGCTCTACAGTATGTCCCCCACACACGCACCTCTGTCCCTGGCCTGTCAGCTTTGTCCCTGGCCTGTCTGTAGCACAGTAATAGGGCTATGAGAAGACATTCCCTCTCGCCTCTATTAAATGACTGTAGTGAGCTGAATGTGGGGCTTGAAATGATGTTGCTGCCCTCCCAAGATGTAATACCCATCCAATTATAGAAACATACAGAGGCACTCATATCTCTCAGACATATCCTCTGGCTCCAGTGGTATTATTTCATTTGGGGGAAATTGCTATTGAAAGTAGTGTGATATTTAGGTTGAGATCACACACATTTAGGAGAAGTGTATCTACTGCGACACTAAAACACCCAAATCCAGTTTTGGTGGGAGAACGTTACAGTATTTGAGGAAAGTCAAAACGTTGAATGAGGCACATGAGGGATTGTATCACAGAGTCAAAGTCGACCTTCCTTCCAAACACACTGCATGGCACTGCAGCGCTCCAGTGAGCGGCACCCAGAGGCGGGAAGGGGGTGGATGTGTGTGCTGCGTACGTAATCCCTGTCGACTCGTCCTCAGCCCCCGCTGGGGACGATTATGTCTCATCGCAAAAAGCACTCCTGAACAATCGCACTGGCCTCTCTCTCTCTCTCTCTATCTCAGGACTGTCTCAATAACCTTTCTGTTCCCTTGTAAAATATTTCACAAGACAAAGACAAAAACATTTTTCATATTTATTGTGAACATGATCCCTTGCTGATCCATCAATTGACGTGTCTTTCTTTCTTTCTTGGATGCGTGTGTTAATAAGAAAGAGCCATAGAAAGAGAGAGAGACAATGAGAGAGCCGAGTGTGTCAGAGAGAGAGAGAGAGAGAGAGAGAGAGAGAGAAAATCACTCAGATTGGCACGGTCCCTAATGAAGCCTACTTCAGTACTGCTGGGTGAGAATTCTAATGCAGTGTTGATTCAAAATTGCATTGTCAGAGGTTACCAGCTAATGAGCAGAGCTGTATAATGAACACAATTATCTACGGAGCAAGGCATCTTTGAACACCTATATATTTATATATATATTTAGTTCTCTCATGGTTGCCCCTCTCCGCCAGAGTAGGTTGCCCTTCTCTGTGTCCACGCAAGCCGCTTGTCGACCTCATGTCAGGAGACGGGATCGGAATTTCACAAATACGGGTGAGACTGTCACCCAGCGGAATGTAAAGAGATCGAGTTGGACAGCGGAGCACTGGGAAAGTGGGTCATTCTCATTGGGTGCTGAGGAGAGGGGGTGGGGGGGTGGAAGAGTGTGTGGTGAGTCTGTAGCAGAGTAGGCCTACAGAGAAAGTGTCACTCAAGAAAAGCTATTATAATCTCTTTACTCGTCACAATTACTTGGATGTTTTCCCTTCCCTATATGTAAACATGACTCACGGCTATATTTGTGTACAGCTGCGACAAGGAGATTCTACCAAGTCCTGGGGTCTTAACGCCTCTTAGCATTTCATATGTGTTGGTTTCTGTTGCATAGCAGTGCAGTGCATAACAAGGTGATCATATTTCACATAGTTGTCCACAGGTCATTTGAAATGCAGTGGGCTAGGTCTTTTATATAAAGGAATTTGACATAATTATGTAGATCATACTCTACCACTACCTCTTCTGTCCTCTTACTTGTGATTATAATAGATGGAAGCACTAAATAGGATTCTGTTTTACATTTATACCTTCCATGCAGTTTACATTAATAGATTAAGGGAGAGGAGAGAAGGATAGAAAGCTATTGAAGATTAAATTACACCACACCAAGGTTACACCACACCATGTTTGGTCATTGTGTTGTTTTGGGGTTGTTTCTGTTTGTTTGTGTGTATAACATATCCTTTGGCTCCGATGACATTAGTTGTATACAGTACCAGTCAAACATTTGGACACACCTACACATTTCAGGGTTTTTATTTTTTACCACTTTCTACATTGTAGAATAATATGGAAGACATCAAAACTATGAAATAACACATGGAATCTTGTAGTAGCCATAAAAGGTGTTAAACAACTCCAAATATATTTTATATTTGAGATTCTTTAAAGTAGCCACGCTTTGCCTTGATGACAGCTTTGCACATGCGTGTAATTATCTCAACCAGCTTCATGAGGTAGTCCCCTGGAAAGCACTTCAATTAACAAGTGTGCCTTGTGGAATTTCTGGCAAGAACAGCTCAAATAAGGAAAGAGAAACAACAGTCCATCCTTACTTTAAGACATGAAGGTCAGTCAATTTGGAACATTTCAAGAACTTTGAAAGTTTCTTCAAGTACAGTCGCAAAAACCATCAAGCACTATGGTGAAACTGGCTCTCATGAGGACCGACACAGGAAAGGAAGACCCAGAGTTACCTCTGCTGCAGAGGATAAGTTCATTAATTACCAGCCTCAGAAATTGCAGCCCAAATAAATGCTTCACAGAGTTCAAGTAACAGACACATCTCAACATCAACTGCTCAGAGGAGACTGCGTGAATCAGGCCTTCATGGTTGAATTGCTGCAAAGAAACCACTACTAAAGGACACCAATAAGAAGAAGAGACTTGCTTGGGCAGAGAAGCACGAGCAATGGACATTAGACTGGTGGAAATATGTTCATTGGTCTGATGAGTCCAAATTTGAGATTTTTGGTTCCAACCACCGTTTCTTTGTGAGACGCAGAGTAGATGAACGGATGATCTCCGCGTGTGTGGTTCCCACAGTGAAGCATGGAGGAGGTGTGATGGCGTGGTTGTGCTTTGCTGGTGACACTGTCAGTGATTTATTTAGAATTCAAGGCACACTTAACCAGCATGATCACCCCAGCATTCTGTAGCGATAATGCCATCCCATCTGTTTTGTGCTTAGTGGGACGATCATTTCTTTTTCAACAGGACAATGACCCCAAAACACCTCCAGGCTATGTAAGGGCTATTTGACCAAGAAGGAGGGTGATGGAGTACTGCATCAGATGACCTGGCCTCCACAATCACCCGACCTCAACCCAACTGAGATGGTTTGGGATGAGTTGGACTGCAGATTGAAGGAAAGGCAGCCAACGAGTGCTCAGCATATGTGGAAACTCCTTCAAGACGGTTGGAAAAGCATTCTTCATGAAGCTAGTTAAGAGAATGCCAAGAGTGTGCAAAGCTGTCATCAAAGCAAAGGGTGGCTACTTTGAATAATCTAAAATATGTTTTGATTTGTTTAAAAAGGATCCTTCCCTTTTCTTTAATGTTCGCATATATTACATACCCAAATCTTACTGCCTATAGCTAAGGATCTGAAGCAAGGATATGCATAATCTTGATACTATTTGAAAAGAAACACTTTGAAGTTTGTGGAAATGTTAAATTAATGTAGGATAATTAGATTAGATATGTCAAAAGATAATACAAAGAAAAAACACTGATCAAATGAACCATTGCATTTCTGTTCAAAATTATGTACAAGACTGCCCAAATGTGTCAAATTGATTTATTAATACATTTTCAAGTTCATGACTGTACACTCTCCTTAAACAATTTCATGGTATTATTTCATTGTAATAGCTACTGTATATCGGACAGTGTAGTTAGATTAACAAGAATTTAAGCTTTCTGCCAATATCAGATATGTCTATGTCCTGGGAAAATTTCTTGTAGCTTACAACCTCATGCTAATAACATTAGCCTACGTTCGCTCAACTGTCCCGCGGGGGACCCACCGATCCCATAGAGCAGGGGTGGGCAACTCCAGTCCTCGAGGGTCTGATTGGTGTCACACCTTTTCTCCATCCCTAGCAAACACAGCTCATTAATCAAATTGCATTATAAACTGAAGATCATGATTAGGTGATTGGAGTCAGGTGTGTTAGCTGGGGCAAAATCAGTGACATCAACTAGGCCCTGGAGGACTGGAATTGCCCACCGGTGCTGTAGAGGTTTTAACACTTTTTTGGTTACTGCATGATTCCACATTAGTTATTTCACAGTTTTGATGTCTAATTCTACAATGTAGAAAATAGTAAAAATAAAGAAAAACCCTAGGATGAGTACAGTGCCTTGCGAAAGTATTCGGCCCCCTTGAACTTTGCAACCTTTTGCCACATTTCAGGATTCAAACAAAGATATAAAACTGTATTTTTTTGTGAAGAATCAACACCAAGTGGGACACAATCTTGAAGTGGAACGACATTTATTGGATATTTCAAACTTTTTTAACAAATCAAAAACTGAAATATTGGCGTGCAAAATTATTCAGCCCCTTTACTTTCAGTGCAGCAAACTCTCTCCAGAAGTTCAGTGAGGATCTCTGAATGATCCAATGTTGACCTAAATGACTAATGATGATAAATACAATCCACCTGTGTGTAATCAAGTCTCCGTATAAATGCACCTGCACTGTGATAGTCTCAGAGGTCCGTTAAAAGCGCAGAGAGCATCATGAAGAACAAGGAACACACCAGGCAGGTCCGAGATACTGTTGTAAAGAAGTTTAAAGCTGGATTTGGATACAAAAAGATTTCCCAAGCTTTAAACATCCCAAGGAGCACTGTGCAAGCGATAATATTGAAATGGAAGGAGTATCAGACCACTGCAAATCTACCAAGACCTGGCCGTCCCTCTAAACTTTCAGCTCATACAAGGAGAAGACTGATCAGAGATGCAGCCAAGAGGCCCATGATCACTCTGGATGAACTGCAGAGATCTACAGCTGAGGTGGGAGACTCTGTCCATAGGACAACAATCAGTCGTATATTGCACAAATCTGGCCTTTATGGAAGAGTGGCAAGAAGAAAGCCATTTCTTAAAGATATCCATAAAAAGTGTCGTTTAAAGTTTGCCACAAGCCACCTGGGAGACACACCAAACATGTGGAAGAAGGTGCTCTGGTCAGATGAAACCAAAATTGAACTTTTTGGCAACAATGCAAAACGTTATGTTTGGCGTAAAAGCAACACACCATCCCCACTGTCAAACATGGTGGTGGCAGCATCATGGTTTGGGCCTGCTTTTCTTCAGCAGGGACAGGGAAGATGGTTAAAATTGATGGGAAGATGGATGGAGCCAAATACAGGACCATTCTGGAAGAAAACCTGATGGAGTCTGCAAAAGACCTGAGACTGGGATGGAGATTTGTCTTCCAACAAGTCAATGATCCAAAACATAAAATCTACAATGGAATGGTTCAACAATAAACATATCCAGGTGTTAGAATGGCCAAGTCAAAGTCCAGACCTGAATCCAATCGAGAATCTGTGGAAAGAACTGAAAACTGCTGTTCACAAATGCTCTCCATCCAACCTCACTGAGCTCGAGCTGTTTTGCAAGGAGGAATGGGAAAAAATGTCAGTCTCTCGATGTGCAAAACTGATAGAGACATACCCCAAGCGACTTACAGCTGTAATCGCAGCAAAAGGTGGCGCTACAAAGTATTAACTTAAGAGAGCTGAATAATTTTGCACGCCCAATTTTTCAGTTTTTGATTTGTTAAAAAAGTTTGAAATATCCAATAAATGTCGTTCCACTTCATGATTGTGTCCCACTTGTTGTTGATTCTTCACAAAAAAATACAGTTTTATATCTTTATGTTTGAAGCCTGAAATGTGGCAAAAGGTCGCAAAGTTCAAGGGGGACGAATACTTTCGCAAGGCACTGTAGGTGTGTCCAAACTTTTGACTGGTACTGTAGATACATACATATAATACATATACAGTTGAAGTTGGACGTTTACATACACCTTAGCCAACTAAATTTAAACTCAGTTTTACAATTCCTGACATTCAATCCTAGTAAAAATCCCGGTCTTAGGTCAGTTAGGATCACCACTTTATTTTAAGAATGTGAAATGTCAGAATAATAGTAGAGAGAATGATTTATTTCAGCTTTTATTTCTTTCATCACATTCCCAGTGGGTCAGACGTTTACATACACTTAATGAGTATGTGGTTAAATTGTTTAACTTGGGTCAAACATTTCGGGGTAGCCTTCCACAAGCTTCCCAAAATAAGTTGGGTGAATTTTTGGCCAATTCCTCCTGACAGAGCTGGTGTAACTGAGTCAGGTTTGTAGGCCTCCTTGCTCGCACACGCTTTTTCAGTTCTGCCCACACATTTTCTATAGGCTTGAGGTCAGGGCTTTGTGATGGCCACTTCAACACCTTTACCTTGTTGTCCTTAAGCCATTTTGCCACAACTTTGGAAGCATGCTTGGGGTCAATGTTCATTTGGAAGACCCATTTGTGACCAAGCTTTAACTTCCTAACTGATGTCTTGAGACGTTGCTTCAATATATCCACATAATTTTCCTCCCTCATGACGCCATCTAGTTTGTGAAGTGCACCAGTCCCTCCTGCAGAAAAGCTCCCCCACAACATGATGCTGCCACCCCCGTGCTTCACAGTTGGGATGGTGTTTTTCAGCTTGCAAGCCTCCCCCTTTTTCCTCCAAACATAACGATGGTCATTATGGCCAAACAGTTCTATTTTTGTTTCTTCAGACCAGAGGACATTTCTCCAAAAAGTACGATCTTTGTCCCCATGTGCAGTTGCAAACCATAGTCTGTCTTTTTTATGGTGGCTTTGGAGCAGTGGCTTCTCCCTTGCTGAGCGGCCTTCCAGGTTATGCCGAAATAGGACTTGTTTTACTGTGGCTATAGAGACTTTTGTACCTATTTCCTCCAGCATCTTCACAAGGTCCTTTGCAGTTGTTCTGAGATTTATTTGCACTTTTCGCACCAATGTATGTTAATCTCCAGGAGACAACGCGTCTCCTTCATGGGCTGAATGACTGCTGCGTGGTCCCATGTTGTTTATACTTGCGTACTATTGTTTTTACAGATGAACGTGGCACCTTCGGGGTTTTGGAAATTGCTCCCAAGGATGAACCAGACATGTGGAGGTCTACAACTTGAGGACTTGTCTTTCTTCTGATTTTCCCATGATGTCAGTTTGAAGGTAGGCCTTGAAATACACCCACAGGTACACCTTCAATTGACTCAAATTATGTCAAATAGCCTATCAGAAGCATTTAAAGCCATTACATAATTTTCTGGAATTTTCCAAGGTGTTTAAAAGCACAGTCAATTTAGTGTATGTAAACTTCTCACCCACTGGAATTGTGATACAGTGAATTATAAGTGAAATAATCTGTCTGTAAACAATTGTTGGAAAAAAATACTTGTGTCATGCACAAAGTAGATTTCCTAACAGACTTGCCAAAACTATAGTGTGTTAACAAGAAATGTGTGGAGTGGTTGAAAAATTAGTTTTAATGACTTCAATCTAAGTGTATGTAAACTTCCGACTTCAACTGTACATACATACATACATACATACATACATACATACATACATACATACATACATACATACATACAGTACTAGTCAAAAGTTGATACAGCTACTCATTACAGTGTTTTTATTTATTTGTACTATTTTCTAGTTGTTTAGATTCTGTTGTATCATATTGTTATGATAGTACTGTAAGATATCATATTTGATATTGCACATGAAATCAAGCTCCTGTTCTGCAATGGTGAATGTTTTTTAATCTTTCCTCGCTTGGCAGATATTTATGAGGTGCGTGTGTCCATCAGTAGACCATGTCAGTCTGTCCTTGCCAACACGTCCTGCTGTGACCACGACAGGTGCTCATGAATATGAACCAGCCAGCCAACCTTTTAAGGCAGTGGTGTATTAATCATACCCAAATTCCTACTATAATAATGATGGGCCCAATGGTCACCTTCACCTGAATATTCATGACAAATGTCATCATATCCTTTAATTCTAAAATAGAGAATAGACTGATGCCTAATGTTTTGATGTGGTCTTTGTGGTTTCTCTTCAGGGGCTGTGCTGTATTCATGCCCATTCTGTCATATTCTCCAAACTGACAGCAGGTGAGTGTGATTTCCATTGTGACAGTCAGGCAGAGACGAGACAGAGAGAGAGACAGAGACAGAGAGACAGAGAGAACCATTAGTCTCCTTGTATTAGGGAGGGTGAGTGATGGAGGCTGTCACAGTTGTTATAGAGAATGGTTGTTCTCTGCAGCCAAACACAATAATATCATACTGGTGTCATTTACCAGCTGCGTGACAACTATGAGCGTGGCACACAAGGCTATTATGACAATGTAGCAATTTTCATACATACTGCGTTCTATTTGCACTTTGGGAATTCAGAAACCATGTGTCAATCCACTCACTTTTGGCAAGAAGCTTTCAGATTTGTAGGCTTATATAGGGGTGCTTGTACATGCATTCAGCTATTATGATCCATAAAGCCTCACCATCTCCAAAATGTCCATTCCATACCAGATTATAGTTTCCCAGAATATACACTACATGACCAAAAGTATGTGGACACCATGCTCGTCGTTACATCTCATTCCAAACTCATGGCCAATAATATGGAGTTTGGCCGGCCTTTGCTGCTATAACAGCCTCCAATCTTCTGGGAAGGCTTTCCACTAGATGTTGGAACATTGCTGCAGGGAATTTCTTCCATTCAGCCACAAGAGCATTGGGTAGGTTGGGCACTGATGTTGGGCGATTAGGCCTGGCTTATAGTCGGTGTTCCAGTTCATCCCAAAGGTGTTGAGGTCAGGGCTCTGTGCAGGCCAGTCAAGTTCTTCCACACCGATCTCAACAAACCATTTCTGTATGGACCTCGATTTGTGCAAAGTGGCATTGTCATGCTGAAACAGGAATGGGCCTTCCCAAAAATGTTGCCACAAAGTTGGAAGCACAGAATCATCTAGAATGTCATTGTATGCTGTAGTGTTAAGATTTCCCTTCACTGGAACTAAGGCACCCAGCTCAAACCATGAAAAACAGACCCAGACCATTATTCTGCCTCCACCAAACTGTAAAGTTGGTACTATGCATTGGGTCAGGTAGCGTTCTCCTGGCATCCGCCAAACCCAGATTGGTCCGTCGGACTGCCAGATTAGTGAAGTGTGATTCATCACACCAGTGAACGTGTTTCCATTGCTCCAGACTCAAATGGCAGCAAGCTTTACACCCCTCCAGCCGACACTTGGCATTGCGCATGATAATCTATAGGCTTGTGTGCGGCTGTTTGGCAATGGAAACCCATTTCATGAGGCTCCCGACGAATAGTTCTTGTAATGACGTTGCTTCCAGAGGCAGTTTGGAACTCGGTAGGGAGTGTTGCAACCTAGGACAGACGATTTTTACACACTAGTCGCTTCAGCACTCGGCGGTCCCGTTCTGTGAGCCGGTGTGGCCTACCACTTTGCGGCTGAGCCGTTCTTGCTCCTAGACGTTTCCACTTCACAATAAAAGCACTTACAGTTGACCAGGGCAGTTCTAGCAAGGCAGACATTTGATGACCTGACTTTTTGGAAAGGTGGCATCCTACAACGGTGCCACATTGAAAGTCACTGAACTCTTCAGTAAGGCCATTCTACTGCCATTGTTTGTCTATGAAGATTGCGTGGCTGAGTGCTTGATTTTATACGCTGTCAGCAACGGGTTTGGCTGAAAGAGCCGAATCCACTAATTTGAAGGGGTGTCCACATACTTTTGGATAAATAGTGTTTATATAAATAACACTCAAATCTCCGTCCCCAATGTCTCCTCAGTCCTTTTAGCTGGAACACATCAGGGTGTTATTAGTCATCCAATCCAACTCTGAGAAAATTTCACTTTCAGGCTCTACCAGAAGACTTTAGCCTACTTGCATCATTCTGCATCATGCTGTATTTATACCCGAGGGGTAAAATAAATACATTCAGCTTGCAGCCAGGTTGCTGGACTGGTTTGGGGCTGTTCCTTCAACTGTCCACCCCACCCCCAATCACCTCCTCACAACCTGCTTAGTTTTAATCTCACTGAGAGATTCCGCACTGACATAACAATTGTTTCACTCACCTTCTCACAAATGAAGAAGGGCATGTTGGGAGAAAAACACGAGAGAAGGAAAGAGTGAGGGGAACAAGACGTCACATGACACGCTTGACTTTAACTCGTCCCTGTCCAATGGCATCTCTTAACCAACCCCGAGCCCGTCCAGCGTTCGCCCTCTCCCTCTCTTGGTAACCAATCTATCCTCTCCCCACAAAACGAGGCAGGGAGGAAGCTGTATAGCCTACGACCTGGAGAGAAAGAGATAGCGCTACCGGAGAGGAGACGGATCTCTGAACCTTCTATCAATTTTCTCTCTCCCCACCCCACTCTTCGGGTCTGGATCGATATTCCCGTCGGGAGATCGGTTGGAGTTTAAGGCACTCAAAACCGATACTTGTCGACCTTTCCTGGATATAAGAAGGTGCGCGAGGAGGAACCGGCGGTGAACCAGTGTACCCTTATCTACCCTTTCTCGGCCCGCGCTCTACCCGATAAATCCACTTGTTACAGCGTGCTTTAAGAACCCACTTGGACCAGCCAGACGAGATAAATTGCGTGCTTGTAAGGATGGTCTTATGAAACTTTACCAACTAGGCTATACCAAGTAGCACCATTTAGCGACATTACGTGAACTTACAGTCCAGATAGGCCAGGTGTTTACGGTAAGAAATCTCAACGAAGAAATCCTAGTATTCAAATCGCTTGTTCCGTCCTCATGATCTCGACATTATACAGCCGGAGAAGCTCCTTGCGGTTTACGTCACTGGTAACGAGTCTAGACAACCTCTGTTGATTTTTAGTGACTTCGACATATCAGGATATACGAATTCAGTTCTGTGGCTAAATTAGTGACTCGGCGCAGGGGATTTAGTGCCAAAACAACACCGCCTCTCCAGAGCGCGTTCTCCCCGGGAGAGATTGGATAGAGCGGTCAGAGTCTGAGGAATGCGGGCACTGTTTCCCTGGATCTCCACCTCACCTGCGGAGACTCTCCGCTGCACACACCAAAGTAAGTAGCGGACTCGTACGGGTATTATTGACTCAACACTCACTTTTATCTTTGCCTTCTTGACACACTCCATGTCTTCTTTGTGCGTCAGTGTCTTTCATAAGGGTCTGTAGCTAAATTGCGTTGTTCTCATGATCGTTTGCGAACCGTTCACTTAGTCTACATTTGCATGATTGAACGTTATGGTAGCCTATCGTTACATTAGTCTGTGATTAAAATCTGGTATTTTTCTCCCCTTCCCAGTTGAACGTTGACCGGGTGACGCAAGCGGTCATGTTGAGGCAAATCCTGCTGAATTCCACCAACGCACCGGACTTCGACTTAGGGTTGGCCCATCAGACGCACGCGTCTGGGTCCGTGAACGCATCTAACGGCTCGGTGAGCATGGCGGGCCTGCTCAGGCCCACGGATAACAGGGGAGGACTGCGGGAGGGCGGAGAGCTGAACAAACCAGACCTGGCAACCTACGTGGTGATCTGTCTAGTTCTGTTTCTGCTCGTGCTGCTCATCGTCTTCTTCATCAACTGTCAGCTGAGGACCTCCTTTTTCGCCTCCATGCCCTACGATAGGTCTCTCAGAGAGGCCCGGACATCCTACAAGTAGAACCCGTTACCCCATCGGGTGGTAACGTTTGTACCAGGACTGGGTAACTTGTGTTATCGAATGTAGTCATGGAGGAATTTACGATTTTTGCCAACTGCATGGTCCAAACGCTGTGCGTAACCGTTAAGTGTTAATTTGGCACAATGAGATAGAGGCCTATTGCGCACCATGTTCCAAACTGGACTAATGTCGTCATGTGCATATAAATGTTTGTTTGTGTATATACAACATTTTGTATAACTGCACTGTGATGAATTTGCGCTATTATGTAGGCCTGTTGTGTAATTCTGCCGCTTAAAGTTTCATTCCTTGTCCTGTGTAAAACCATGATTAAATCTATATGATAAATATATGAACAACATATGGTGATGATGATAATGTGATGGGATGAAACGGATTGATAGTTGAATGTCCCAGAGACAAAGCGAGGTTTCATGACTGCAATCCTTGCAGATCACGTGCTTCCTTTGAGTTTTTTGTCATTTAGCCTTCACTCACAATACACGACCGTAATTTCTCGCGGAATGAATGATTTCACGCTGATATAAATCGCCCAAGACAAATTGGATATCTTTTTGTTTTACACCGAGGTAAAATGTGTTTTATATTGGATATTTGGTTTTCCAAGCATGCCATGACTGACAACTGTATATTTTAAATCAGGGGAGACCTTTTTGGTCCGGAATTTGTGAGAAAAGAAAAATAGATTCGGATTTCAATCTTCAATATCTCTTATTCAAAGCAATGCCATGAACATGAGATATTCTGAATCTACACCTTTATTTTTTATTATTCTGATTTCAATAACTCATCAACTAAGCCTACCACCACGATGGAAAGGATATATTCCCAATCAGGGGAGGATGGAGAACAATCCACATCTTAACATTTTTCAATTTATGAGAAAATGAATATCTTATTTAATAGCTCTTAAGCAAAACGTTCCATCACTATAAAAATTATACACTGACTATATCAAACATTAGGAACACCTTCCGAGTATTGAGTTGCACCCCCCTTTTGCCCTCAGAACAGCCTCAATTCGTAGGGGCGTATTGAGATTCAACCAGGATACACTCGGGGAAAATGTTTAGCATAAAAAATACAGCAGCGTTGCAGTTCTTGACAGACAAACTGGTGCACCTGACACCTACTACCATACCCCGTTCAAAGGAACTTAAATATTCTGTCCTGCCCATTTCACCCTCTGAATGGCACACATACACAATCCATGTCTCAATTGTCTCAATGCTTAAAATCCTCATTTAACTTGTCTCCTCCACTTCATATACATTGATTGAAGTGGATTTAACAAGTGACATCAATAAGGGATCATAGCTTTCAACTGGATTCACCTTGATCAGTCTATGTCATGGAAAGAGCAGGTTTTTTTAATGTTTTGTGCACTCAGTGTATAGTCCGAGTTAGGATGGAGAACAATCAACACCTTTTATTTTTTCAATAAAAAATAATTTCACCATTTGATTCTTCAAAAGCTCTTAAACCAAGCGTCCCATCAGCTATTGAAGATTGAAATCCGAATTAAAAAAAATGAAATAAAAGATTCAACATTCAACAAAGGTGTGGATTGTTCTCATCCTCCCCCTAGTCTGTTATTCGTTTATTAACCACTAAGGGGTAGCCTAACACCAGTGATTAGTCTTTCTCCTAGAAATATAAGTAAAATTTGAAAATAATTATAACCTGAATCAAATCAGCAAGTTTATAAGGAGAAATGTATTTACCATCTCACAGTGAAATTAATTGGTAGATTTGTTCTGTGGTTGTGTCTAGTTGGGTTCTAAAGGGATCTTGTCATAGTGAATGATTTTGGAGCTGAGCTGGAGTTGTGCTGGACCGAGTAAAATATGACCCCAAAAATATAGCGGAGGGGGTATTCTGAAATTATAGGCTACTTTTCTCAAGTCTTCATATCAATCACTTCATGTTTTTCTCTTTTTATTAAGCAAGAGATTATTCATTTGTTTTGCATCATTCTGCTTCACACGTGATTGTGGTTCACATTTATCAAATTTACAAGAATGACTTAAGGCCCTTCTACCCATCCATCTGTCATATCTCTCAGGTAATAGTTCTAGTGCGCATGGTCCTCCCCCACCCGTTCCAACTTGTTATGGCAGGAAGAAGCCTACCGTGCAAGGGTTTGAACGTTGTCACTCGGGAAAGTTAACTTGTTCCAGTAATGGAAACGAATTTGAGATGACTGCAATATTGGAGTCTACGGCGATATAACAAAGAACAACTTGTTGTATAGAAAAATATTGTGGAAGTAGGAAGAACCGTATATTCTTTTTACCGAGTTTTAGCCTAGCTAGCTAGCATTACATTAGCCATCAGTCACTACCGCACAGACACTAAGGGAGGCACTCAATGGTTTTTTGGGAGGGGATTACGGACGACTCTCCTTGCGACTAAAATTGCACAACATTTGTTGTAATCGTAAAGTTTTGTTTGTTCCATCAACAAAGAGTCGTCAAGAGTAGCTACAATACGTTTTCTTTCCACTGTTTGGGGGTACTTTGAATTTCCCTCCTTTTTCAATCCCAGGCGGATGAAAAGGGGTTCGGGGTTGTTGTCTAGCACCAGTTGACTAGCCATTTGCTAATAGTTGTAGTCAGTTCTCAAGGGTACTTAGAAATACATTTTTTCTTCCCGTCGGAAAGGACAACTTTTGATAACTTTGTATCGAGGCAAAGTCGGGAAATCACCGGGTGTGTTTGTGGATTTATTTTTGTTCTCCCTTTGAGGAAACTATCTCTACACAAATGGATCATAATTCTGGGAATTCTGCCTCTGCTTCTGCTTCCAAAAGCAAGAAGGACAAGAAAGAAAAGAAAAACTATGAAGATGGAGACGGCAAAAAGAAATTTGTACGTATTCATTAAATATTTCACTGATTGTGAGTTAACTAATAATGCACTCATGTTCAATGTTACTTGGGGACTCTTGAGTTGCTACTGTTTTTGGTAGAACAAGTGGCAGAAGTTGTCAGAACGTTACCACTTAGATCTCTACCTAACAAACCTGTTCGTTTATTTCACTTGCAGCCAGTTATTTCACAACATTCAGTGTGTTTTCGGACTACTCTGAAATCTGCAAGGCTAATGTCAATCGTGTTAACGTTACGTGGTTTGTGAAAAAATGAGGAAGTAACTAGCTAACGTTAGCTATCCTCATGTTAAAACTCTGAAGTGTTGCAACGAGCTTGACAATGTAGCAAACGGCTTTACTCGCGGTTTGGAAACAGTAATTGTAGCAAGTTAGCTAGCTCGTTTTGGAGATGGTTCGGGTTTTCCACAGGTTGCTGTCGCAGGATTGAACCTGGGTAAAGTTATAGTTTGAAGTTCAGTACACATGGAATAAATGGCTTTCTCCACTTTCCCACGTAGGCAAACAATTTGCACGGTCTTACCTTGCGGGCTAGTATTCAGAAATGTAATTTACACATCAATGACGAAATAAACTTATATGAATGGGAAATGTTTTTAAATAATATGCTACTTTGCATCGTAGAGTAAAACACTGACATGTGGTACATCACACTGATTTACAGTTGTCGCGTGGATGGCGATAGTGACGTCATAGCATTCAGTACCCATGGCAAGAATGGGTGATTCAGTGTGATATCTACAAGAGAGAGCACGGGGAGTCACCCGTAATTGCTTGTCATCATGGAGAGTAGTAACGTGTCATTTAACCCCTGGCTAGTCTAGCAACAGTTGGAAACTGATATTCGACAGACAAATGGTAACCATAGAGGCCCAAATACACACCTGGTCAATGAGCACAGCTCCCTACCCTATCACATGCTTTTGTAAGACCCCAACCCCCCTCCACCCTCTCTAGAAAGCCCTTCACTGTCCCCGTTCTGAAGGTGCCAGTGACAGATGTTCTCAGCCCAAGCGTCCTGCCATGCTCGCTAGAGCAGATGTTTGCAACTTGAATGATTTGGCCAGGTTCAATGTGTAGGCTATGTGATCTGGTTTGCATTATCTTGATATAGGCCTAGGCTATATCACCATTGGCGATTAGTATTTTCCACCAGCGTCAGCTATAGAGCTGGTTACTTAAATTAACTAGGCTACTTTTTTATTTGATTTTTTACCATTCTCAATTCAGAAAAAAAGGAGGAAATAACTATCTATTGATAGGACGGTCACCTGGTCTGTCAACCTCTCCCATCTGGAGAGCTACTTGGTGTGCAGGCTTTTGATTCAACCCTGCTCAAACACACCAAAGTCAGCTTCTTTTTCTTTTTTTTTACAATGTGGGGTGTTCTGTCAGGGCTGAGGATGGTTATCTATTTAGTCTGTTTTATGCTATATCATTATTTTACCTGCTGCGCAATGTCTCTAGCTCTCTCTCTTCTGGCAACGGCACACACCATGACTTTTCCAGGATTTTCATTGCTGACCAAAAATGAGCTATAACTGGGCAAATAGAGTGCGTTCGGAAATTATACAGACCCCTTGACTTTTTCCACATTTCTTTACATTAGTGTTTTCTGAAATTGAGGCAAAAAAAGTTTTCAATCTACACACAATACTCAATGAAAAAGAAACCGTTTTTTAAATATTTTTTTTTTTAGATATACATAAACATTATTATCACATTTATATACCTATTCAGACCCTTTACCCAGTACTTTTGAAGCACATTTGGCAGCGATTACAGCTTCGTCTTCTTGGGTATGACGCTACTAGCTTGGCACACCTGTATTTGGGGGGTTTCTCCCATTCTTCTCTGCAGATCCTCTTAAGCTATGTCAGGTTGGATGGGGAGCGTTGCTGCACAGCTATTTTCAGGTCTCTCCAGAGATGTTCGAGCGGGTTCAAGTTCGGACTCTGGCTTGGCCACTCAAGGACATTTTTAGACTTAACCAAAAGTGGCTTTGGGACATGTTGGCTGTATGCTTAGCGTTGTTGTCCTATTGGAAGGTGAACCTTCGCCCCAGTCTGAGGTCCTGAGCACTCTGGAGCAGGTTTTGATCAAGGATCTCTTCGTACTTTGTTTCAGTCATCTTTCCTTCGATCCTGACTAGTTCCACAGTCCATGCCTCTGAAAAACATCCCACAGCATGATGTTTCCACCACCATGCTTCATTGTAGGGATGGTGCCAGGTATCCTCCAAATGTTACACTAAGTCATTCAGGACAATGAGTAAAATCATAGTTTCATCAGTCCAAGGAATCTAGTTTCTCATGGCCTGAGAGTCCTTTAGGTGCCTTTTGGTAAACTCCAAAAGGGCTGTTATGCCTTTTTATTGAGGAGTGGCTTCCATCTGGCCACTCTACCATAAAGGCCTGATTGGTGGAGTGCTACAGAGATGGTTGTCCTTCTGGAAGGTTCTCTCATCTCCACAAAGGAACCCACGCCCACCTTTGTTTTATTTTTCTTCCACCCCAGTAGCCGGACGCCGCTCTGGTCTGGTGGAAGTTTTGCCGCCGTATCCGCTCTCCACAGCCGACTGGCCGGTGCTAGGCAGGGTTCCATCCCTGAAGGGGTTTCCCCCTTCCCTGGAGAACGGAGCTGATCTTGACCCAACAAACCAGCCATGGAGGTACATCACTCGCCGTGGAAGTCAAAGAAAGCATCCTCTGGAAACGGGGGTCTCCATGGAGATGTTGAGCCCGGAGCTGACACAGACCAGAAACAGCTTTGCCGCCCTGGATCCAGAGGTTCCGGCACCTTTGTCCTTGGTGGCTTCCCAATCAAGATCGGATCCGGGGGGTACCTGTGTCTTCGTCCTCGGCTCTGTCTCCCTCTCCGGTGGCTTCTACCTCGGGTTAAAATCCTCTGAGCTCCCAGCTCCCACCAGACTGTGAGGCTGCCTGAGAGACCGGCCCATTCAACATCATCAGCTGTCATCATAGGCAGCTCTATGATGAGAAACATCTCGATCCCCAAGGCAAAAACCCTGTGCTACCAAGGAGCACGAGTACAGGACATAACAAGGCTGCTTCCGACTGTTCTACCACAGATGCTGGGAGTTGACATTGTCGTGGTCCATGTGGGGTCAAATGAGGGCTAGCTCAGAACATTTAAAAATGGATTTTAAGGAACTGATTTTAGCATTAATACATGGTTATAACATCTACCGAAAAGACAGAAATGCCAACGGAGGCGGTGTTGCGGTCTATATTCAGAACCACGTTCCTGTAAAGGTTATAGATATAGACTACCAAGTGCTAATAGGCAGTATCTGGCTAATGTGTGTGAAATGCTTGATAATGTATGTGATATCAACAGAGAAGTATATTTTCTGGGTGATTTTAAATATTGGCTGGCTATCATCAAGCTGCCCACTCAGGAAAAAACTTCAAACTGTAACCAGTGTCAGTCAACCTACTAAGGTAGTTACAAACAGCACAGGAATTAAATCCTCAACATGTATTGATCACATCTTTACTAACGCTGCAGATATTTGCTTTAAAACAGTGTCCAAATCCATAGGATGCAGTGATCACAATATAATAACCATATCTAGGAAAACCAAAGTTCCGAAGGCTGGGCCTAATATAGTGTATAAGAGGTCATACAATACGTTTTTTTTTTTTTTTTGTGATTCGTATGCTGGTGATGTATAGAATATTTGCTGGTCTATGGTGTGTAATGATGAGCAACCAGATGCTGCACTTGACGCATTTATGAAACTACTTATTCCAGTTACTAATAAGCACGCACCGATTTTAAGAACATTATTATAAAGACTTAAATTGATGAGGAATTTAAAAGTTGTATGGTTGAGAGGGATGAGGCGAAAGGTATGGCAATTAAGTCTGGCAGCCGAACTGATTGGCAAACATACTACAAATGAAGAAATCATGTGACTAAAATAAAGAAAAAGAAACTACACTATGAAACAAAGAAATTATATGATAGTAAAAAGCTTTGGGGCACCTTAAATTGGGGCTACACTTCAGTGTAGCTTTTGACATTATCGATCATAGTCTGCTGCTGGAAAAACTTGTGTGTTATGGCTTCACACCCCCTGCTATAATGTGGATAAAGAGTTAGACAAGTAACAGAACACAGAGGGTGTTCTTTAATGGAAGCCTCTCAAATGTAATCCAGTTAGAATCAGGAATTCCCCAGGTAACTGTTTAGGCCCTTTGCTTTTTTCAATTTTGACTAACGGCATGCCACTGACTGAGTAAAGCCAGTGTCTATGTATGCAAATGACTCAACGCTATACACGCCAGCTACTACAGCGACTGAAATGACTGCAACACTCAAAGAGCTGCAGTTAGATTCAGAGAGGGTGGCAAGGAATAAGTTAGACCTCGATATTTCTAAAACTAAAAGCATTGTATTTGGAACAAAACTTCAACTAAATATTATAAGAGATAATGTGGAAATTGAGCAAGTTGAGATGACTAAACTGCTTGGAGTAACCCTAGATTGTAAACTGCGATGGTCAAAACATATTGATGCAGTAGTAGCTAAGATGGGGAGAGGTATGTCTAATAAAGCAATGCTCTGCCTTAACAGCACTATCAACAAGGCAGGTCCTACAGGCCCTAGATTTGTTTCACCTTGACTACTGTTCAGTTGTGTGGTCAGGTGCCACAACAAAGGACTTAGGAAAATTGCAATTGGCTCAGAACAAGGCAGCACGACTGACCCATGGATGTACACAGAGAGCTAATATTAATAACATGTACAGTGGGGTAAAAAAAGTATTTAGTCAGCCACCAATTGTGGAAGTTCTCCAACTTAAAAAGATGAGAGGCCTGTAATTTTCATAATAGGTACACTTCAACTATGACAGACAAAATGAGAAAAAAAAATCCAGAAAATCTCATTGTAGGATTTTTTAAATGAATTTATTTGCAAATTGTGGTGGAAAATAAGTATTTGGTCACCTACAAACAAGCAATATTTCTGGCTCTCATAGACCTGTAACATCGTCTTTAAGAGGTTCCTCTGTCCTCCACTTGTTACCTGTATTAATGGCACCTGTTTGAACTTGTTATCAGTATAAAAGACACCTGTCCACAACCTCAAACAGTCACACTCCAAACTCCACTATGGCCAAGACCAAATAGCTATCAAAGGACACCAGAAACAAAATTGTAGACCTGCACCAGGCTGGGAAGACTGAATCTGCAATAGGTAAGCTGCTTGGTTTGAAGAAATCAACTGTGGGAGCAATTATTAGGAAATGGAAGACATACAAGACCACTGATAATCTCCCTCGATCTGGGGCTCCACGCAAGATCTCACCCCGTGGGGTCAAAATGATCACAAGAACGGTGAGCAAAAATCCCAGAACCACACGGGGGGACCTAGTGAATGACCAGCGGAGAGCTGGGACCAAAGTAACAAAGCCTACCATCAGTAACACACTACGCCGCCAGGGACTCAAATCCTTCAGTGCCAGACGTGTCCCCCTGCTTAAGCCAGTACATGTCCAGGCCCGTCTGAAGTTTGCTAGAGAGTATTTGGATGATCCAGAAGAAGATTGGGAGAATGTCATATGGTCAGATGAAACCAAAATAGAACATTTTGGTAAAAACTCAACTCGTGTTTGGAGGACAAAGAATACTGAGTTGCATCCAAAGAACACCATACCTACTGTGAAGCATGGGGGTGGAAACATCATGCTTTTGGGGCTGTTTTTCTGCAAAGGGACCAGGACGACTAATCCGTGTCAAGGAAAGAATGAATGGGGCCATGTATTGTGAGATTTTGAGTGAAAACCTCCCATCAGCAAGGGCATTGAAGATGAAACGTGGCTGGGTCTTTCAGCATGACAATGATCCCAAACACACCTCCCGGGCAACGAAGGAGTGGTTTTGTAAGAAGCATTCCAAGGTCCTGGTGTGGCCTAGCCAGTCTCCAGATCTCAACCCCATAGAAAATATTTGGAGGGAGTTGAAAGTCCGTGTTGCCCAGCAACAGCCCCCCAAAAATCACTGCTCTGGAGGAGATCTGCATGTAGGAATGGGCCAAAATACCAGCAACAATGTGTGAACCTTGTGAAGACTTACAGAAAACATTTGACCTCTGTCATTGCCAACAAAGGGTATATAACAAAGTATTGAGAAACTATTGTTATTGACCAAATACTTATTTTCCACCATAATATGCAAATAAATTCATTAAAAATCCTACAATGTGATTTTCTGGATTTTTTTCCTTCTCATTTCGTCCGTCATAGTTACCTATGTGTACCTATGATGAAGTATACCTATGATGAAAATTACAGGCCTCGCTCATCTTTTTAAGTGGGAGAACTTGCACAATTTGGTGGCTGACTAAATACTTTTTTGCCCCACTGTATGTCAATCTCTCCTGGCTGAAAGTGGAGGGCAGGTTGCCTTCATCACTACATTTATTTGTGAGATGTATCGACATGTTGAATGCACCGAGCTGTCTGTCTAAACTATTGGCACACAGCTCGGGACACCATGCATACCCCACAAGACATGCCACTAGGTCTCTTCACAGTCCCCAAGTCCAGAACAGATTATGGGAGGCACGCAGTACTACGTTAGTACTACATAGAGCTATGACTGCATGGAACTCTATTCCACATCAAGTAACTCATGCCAGCATTAAAATTAGTTTGAAAGGACAGATCTAAAAACACCTTATGGAACAGCGGGGACTGTGAAGCAACACAAACATTGGCACAGACATGCATATATATGCACACACACACACACACTCTCGATAGCATACACACTATACATACACACTATACATACATACAGATGGATTTAGTACTGTAGAGATGTGGTGGAGTAGGGGCTTGAGGGCACACGGTGTGTTGTGAATGTAATGTTTGTAAAATTGTATGAACTGCCTTAATTTTGCAGAGCTCCAGGAATAGAAGCTGCTGCTTTGGCTGCAGCTAATGGGGATCCATAATAAATACAAATACAAAGGAACTCTGGAGCTCTGTCAGTGACCATCGGGGTCTTGGTTATCTCCCTGACCAAGACCCTTCTCCCCAGATTGCTCACTTTGGCCCGGCGACCAGCTCTAGGAAGATTCTTGGTGGTTCCAAACTTCTTCCATTTAAGAATGATGGAGGCCACTGTGTTCTTGGCAACCTTCAATTGCACTGTAACTCAATATATAGCTATGAATATCAACAAATATGCACACGCAGCTAAGATCAATTTGATCTCAAAAACGTGTCTAGCAACTGCATGATTGAAATACAGAGATTAGGAGGTAACTGCGTAACACATTGCATCCGGAGGACACTTTGATACAAATCTGATCGGACTGGCCTAATTATTTGATATATTCATTTTTTATTTTTTAAAATCTATAATATGCTTGTCCGTTAATTATTTTTACTTGCCCCGGACAAGTGTTAATGTCGAGCTCTGTAGGTCTAGTGATTTAATTAGTGTTGACAATGGAGTAGTCAACTGCTGCTTTCTGTGTTTAGCAAAGCCCATGATTAACACCAGCTTCATTCTTCAGTCATACTTGTATTGCAGATAGCTGAGAAAATGCCTCTTAAAAGGAATCTTGAAGCCTCTTTAAGTCAGCCAGACTCTTACATGATTCTTTTAAAAAACTTTTTTTTTTACCTTTATTTTACTAGGCAAGTCAGTTAAGAACAAATTCTTATTTTCAATGACGGCCTAGAAACAGTGGGTTAACTGCCTGTTCAGGAGCAGAACGACAGATTTGTACCTTGTCAGCTCGGGGATTCGAACTTGCAACCTTTCGGTTACTAGTCCAACGCTCTAACCACTAGGCTACCCTGCCGCCCCTTTACAAATAAATCTGTGGGTCCGTTGTTAAACAAGTGCTTTATTTTTTTTATAAATTACACTGAAATTCACAAAGGTGCAAACAAACACTTGTTGAAAGTATTTCAATAATTTAACTAATATTGTTCTCGCTCTTCTCTTGTACGTATATGGACCCAGAACTTAATTGAGCATCAGGTCTGTTTAGATCCATTTTTGCACATGATTTGAAATGTAACCTTTTTTAAATAGTAAAAAAAAAAAAAAAAGATCATTTAGGCTGTTTACCTAATAAAAATAAATAAAAATGTTTTTAATAAAATCCAGAATTGTTCATATCTGAGGGAGAGAGAGACACACACACACACACACAGTTCAAGAATAGGTCAACATTGGGCTATAATTAAGTACGGTACATGCGCACTGCAGTCTGCACAGTGTGTTTATGTGTGAGAGCAAGTTAGTATCAGTGATTTGGCCTTGGCTGGAATGATCTGGGATTTGAACTCACCCCAACAGAATTTATATTATGCAAAACAAACACACACAGTAGGGATGGGGGTTTGAAATGATTTCACTATTCAAATAGTATTATTCATTTTTGTCAGATACTTGAAATACATGTGTTTTTTGTGTATGTGTGTATGTATGTAACATTTATGTACGTTTTTAACCTGAGTACTGCTGTGCGAGGGAGAGACTGGCTCTATTGCTGCAGCGGCCCGCGGAGGTTATATGGGGTAGTGGGTAGACTGAGGGGAGAGAGACACCAAGGAGACTCGGCGACAGCCTGGACTAGCTAACTTGTAGCAGCCACAATGTTATCTTTCATGGAACTTGGTTACCAACCTTTTTCATGGGGTGCACTGTGCATGTCATAACTACACTGAAAAGTCTGAACATCAATCAGAATTTTTAAACCATTCCACCTGTTTTTTATATTGAAAGCTAAGTGTTATTTTGCTTCAATAGAGTGATCAGGGTTTTTTTCCTTCACAGAAAATACATTAGTGCAACACATTTGGCTGAAAATAGCTACATTTTCAGAAGTGCAATGCTGTTTTGCAAGCAGCCACACAAGTAAATTGGGCTTACAATGAAAAAGCGTATTTCTATTGTTTTTGATAGGAATGTAGCCATCTACATTTTCTGACGTTTTCCTTGAAGTTAATCTTGCATTTACAGGAGAAAAATAGCTGCACATCAGTCAGAGCTCTGTCTGCTGATAGCATGCCTGTTTGTGAATTCTCATCCAAGTGGAGAAGTGCAACTGAAGCACAAAATGAGTCTGATGCAGAAATGACAGAAGCATTTTAGATCTATGTTTGCAAGATATTTCTTATGCGTTTTATAGTAATTCTCTGCATAAAAACCGCAGAATCCTGAATTAACGTGAACCCTGTGTTGCAATGTAACGTGGATATTTTTATTTAATTTAGAAAAAGCCCTTTCTGTGTGAAAATCTGGTTAAAATAGGCCTATATTAGGCTGTACTTTTTTCTCTCTCGCTAAAATGAATACTCGCACTAGTATTTGAATAACTGCACATCCCTCACACACACACACACACAATGTGTGAAGAACAGCAATAATAAGCAAAAGAAGTCGAATTGGGGGCTTAGACCAGCATTTGGAGGGTTGACGTCATTGCAATTACGTTGCCTTTTGTTGTCACAGGAATTTTGAGGTCAGAGTTCAGAGAGATGTGATGATAAAGCTCTGTTGGGTGGAGCCGCCATATCAGGTGTCCCTTATCTGTTACGTAATTGCTCCCAATGATTGTTCTACCTGTGTTTCATTCTCAGACATGATGATGGTGTTGTTGACAATGATGACACACTTTGTCCCTACACTATCTTGGATGGGTAGTGTTTTGCATTGTGACCCCATATCAAGCTTCCGTGAAAACACTGTCCGATTAGGCAATGACGTCAACCCTCCAACTGCTGATCTAAGCCCCCAATTCGCTTCTTTTGCTTATTATTGCTGTTCTTCAGTCAGTCATTGTGTTTTGAGTGTAACAGACCTATATTTATGTTATGACCCACTGTTACAGCTAACTTGAGAAAGGCAGTCAACCCCCAACAACAACTGCTCCCCGTGCACCGACGACGTGGACGTCGATTATTAAGGCAGCACCCCTGCACCTTTGATTCAGAGGGGTTGGGTTAAATGCGGAAGACGCATTTCGGTGGAATGCGTTCATTCGTGCAACTGACTAGGTTTCCCCTTTCCTTTTCTCAGACTTGCGTGACGAGAGCCCTTGTAACCCCCCCCCCCCCCTTGAAGTGACTCTCTGAACAGCCAGCGTTATTTTTGAGTAGAGACCAGGTTATAGAGATTTGTTTTAGTGTAGTTGAAAAGAGACTGGGGTATTGCTTTCCTTTAGCATGCGGCAATTAGCTTAAGGACGATGCAATCACGCTGCCTTGGCTCTTAGTCCTTTACTCCACACTGCTCTGCACTTTGCTGTGTGGTCTCTGAGGGGACAGCCTTGGGCACAGAGGTCATTAGATCAACCCTGCCTAGACACTCCTCAAGCAGAAATAACCTTTTTCAGCATGCACCACTGCCTCCCACCTGCTGCCCACCCCACCAGACTGATGCCACTGATTTTGGCTGATGAACCCTCTGACATTAATCCTGAATCCTCTGACAGCGTTCCTTTTAGATTTAAAACACATTTCTATACATGTTTGCCCATGGAAGAAGTGGTCAGAAAGTGACTATTTGGACATTTTTCATATTTCCATATGTTGTAGCTTAGACCCTGCTTTACATCTGAGGTCTTTGTGTTGTGTCCCCTATATGCTCTTAAATACAGGGTGGTTATCATTTCAGTCAAAGAAATTGAACTCATAGAATGCATCGATGCCTTCAAAGCACTGCAACAGGGCTCTACGATGCAACCATTTTGCTCCCAAAAATTTGCGCCAAAAAATAGATGTGCACCAACTGAAAAAGTAAAGTATGAGCGCGTGTGCGAGTTGTGATTCAAAGCAAAACAAAATGCTGCCGTAGCTATTTTCAAAGTATTTCTGTTTTGTTTCATAGCTGGTAGCTAGTCACACAGAAATAGTCCCATATATATACCACCTTTGTGCAGCAACAGTGCCTGGGGTGCTATGTGCACAGAGAGTAAGGGGCTGAAAGATTCATTTTTAGAAGCACACAGGCATAGAAGTTGGTAGAATTTACACTAAAATCTACAAAATGTAACATTGTCCTCCCCCTTTTTTTGGCTATTTACATTTTCACACGCTAGGTTGTTTTTCAATGCTAGTTTGAGCTGGCTCAACTGCTAGGGAAGAGATGTCGGAGAATCTCAGATCTCAGACATGCGAGTCCCACAACTTTAACGGCCCCCACCTTAACCTCTTACATCTATGGGGGCGCTATTTCATTTTTGGATGAAAAACGTTCCCGTTTTAAACAAGATATTTTGTCACAAAAAGATGCTCGACTATGCATATAATTGATACCATTCGAAAGAAAACACTCTGACGTGTCCAGAAATACCAAGATATTCTCTGTGCGTGCCCTAGAACGTGAGCTTCAGGCAAAACCAAGATGAGATGGCATCCAGGAAATGACAAGGATTTTTGAGGCTCTGTTTTCCATTGTCTCCTTATATGGCTGTGAATGCGAGAGGAGTGAGTCAACCCTTTCTGTCGTTTCCCCAAGGTGTCTGCAGCTTTGTGACATATTTGTGGGCAGATCATTGGAAGATTGACCATAAGAGACCACATTTACCAGGTGTCCGCCCGGTGTCCTGCGCCGAAATTGGTGCGCAAAAGTCACCTGCCAGTATTTTTCCATGCGATACAGAGAGGAAAGCAAGCTTCCACGAACTGCATATCAATGAAGAGATATGTGAAAAAACACCTTGAGGATTGATTCCAAACAACGTTTGCCATGTTTCGGTCGATATTATGTAGTTAATCCGGAAAAAGTTTTACGTTGTAGGTGACTGAATTTTCGGTTAGTTTCGGTAGCCAGACGCAATGTAGAAAACGGAACGATTTCTCCTACACACAGACGCTTTCAGGAAAAACTGCGCATTTGGTATGTAACTGAGAGTCTCCTCATTGAAAACATCAGAAGCTCTTCAAAGGTAAATGATTTTATTTATTTGGTTATCTGGTTTTTGTGAAAATGTTGCGTGCTAAATGCTACTCAAAATGCTATGCTAGCTTTGCATACTCTTACACAAATTAGTCAATTTCTATGGTTTAAAAGCATATTTTGAAAATCTGAGATGACAGTGTTGTTAAGAAAAGGCTAAGCTTGAGAGCAGACGCATTATTTTTTTCAGAAATCGTTAACGTTGCGTTATGCTAATGAGCCTGAGGCTTTAGTCACAAACCCGGATCCGGGATGGGGAGTTTCAAGAAGTTAAAGGGCAGCTGAATATTTTAGTCTCACCTAAGTGACTCATATTTTAGGGTTCATTGTGCTTGATTTAGCATGGAACACTCGAACAATGTTTTATTCACAAACTTTTAGTCATTTCTTATCATTGTGCTCCTGAATTTCATTGTGTGCTTCTAAATATTTCTACTTATGTGCTCCTTGTAAAAAATGTCAGCTGAGAGCCCTGTGCAATTTTAGCTGGAACACCATTGAATTTGAAACACTGCAAAACAGGTAAACTTTGAGCACCTTTTATCTCTTGAATGTTTTGGCATTCAGGTCCAAAAGTCACTCTCTGAGCAATATGTGTGGAAGGTTTCGTTCAAATCAAAAAGGGGTGCTGTCAAAAAGGGATTGAATTCAACAGGATTTACCCTTCCCTTAATATCTATCAGTAGAGTTGTTCAGTCTCTCATTAGCTGTGCAGAAAAGTGCACCTGACTGTGCAGCCCTTCTCTCTCTCTCTCTCTCTCTCTCCTTCTCTCTCTCTCTCTCTCCTTCTCTCTCTCTCTCTCTCCTTCTCTCTCTCTCTCTCTCCTTCTTTCCCTCTCTCTCTCCTTCCCTCTCTCTCTCCTTCCCTCTCTCTCTCCTTCTCCTTCCCTCTCTCTCTCCTTCTCTCTCTCTCTCTCTCTCTCTCTCTCTCTCTCCTTCCCTCTCTCTCTCTCTCTCTCTCTCTCTCTCTCTCTCTCTCTCTCTCTCTCTCTCTCTCTCTCTCTCTCTCTCTCTCTCTCTCTCTCTCTCTCTCTCTCTCTCTCTCTCTCTCTCTCTCTCTCTCTCTCTCTCTCTCTCTCTCTCTCTCTCTCTCTCTCTCTCTCTCTCTCTCTCTCTCTCTCTCTCTCTGGATAAGAGCATATTGTAGCTCAGAGAATGAGAGCTCATGTGACACTGGAGTGGTTAATGCACTCTTAGCTCTGAGGTGAGTGAGGCGGAGGGAAGGGAACACAGGGTGAGAGGTGTAGGGAGCACCTGAGGAGCGTCTTAGCTCTGAGGTGAATGTGAGTGAGGCGGAGGGAAGGGAACACAGGGTGAGAGGTGTAGGGAGCACCAGGGAAGGTAGGAGGATGGAAATGAGCCTAGTAGAGATTCCACAGTGGATTAAGCAGAGGGGTGTTAGTCAGAGATGACATTGCAACATTAAAATTACCTGGATCTGATTTAATGGTGTTTTTAGTCATGTCTTTTTTTGCTCTGAAAAGGGGGTGGGTGGTCAAATGGCTCGAAGAGAATAAAATGGCTTAGGCTATAGGCAACTTCTACTCTATGTATTCTATTTGAATGGGATCCTTGGTCAAGTGCACTCTCCAATCCAAGGGTGCACTACTCTAGTTCCTAAGGGGCACCGTCCTGCTGACAAGTAGGAAAAACATTCTATTTATTTATGATTATTATTATAGCAAGCCTATAGACCTACACTGTGGCCCTTGACAACTGGAGTTGTACACCCCTCTCTGAGCTGAGAGTGTATTGTTAAGTATGCTTGACACATTTAGCTGATAGTCTGAGACAGAGCATTACCATTTAAATAGACATATAGGCCTAACTATATATGCCTTACTATACCATATACAAAGTGTACAAAACATTAAGAACACCTGCTAATTCCATGCCATAGGCTGACCAGGTGAATCCTGGGGAAAGCTATGATCCCTTATTGATTGTTAAGCCTTGAGACAATTGAGAAATGGAATGTGTACGTTTGCCATTCAGAGGGTAAATGGGCAAGACAAAATACTTCAAACGTCAGGGCGAAAGAGCTGTCTCTAGAACCGTGGCAGTGTGTGTTGGTGTGCATTCTGCCTTATAATTGTGCGCACTTATTTGTTGTGGAATGTGTGTGAGAGGGCGGCAAAGAACAGAACACTGCTGACTTCATTCACTTGTTAGAGAATGAAGTTACGTTCGTAAATTTCCCCATTCTTCTCTCAAGGACTTTGAACAAGTGCCTGTGTGTGTGCATGGGGCCCACTGCATGGTTTTATTGAATATTCCACACATTCAGCTGTGCTGCTGTTGGTTCCACCTGCTTTGATGGTGACAGGTTGCTCTTTTGCACGGTTGGCTTGAGTGAACCAACAGCTAGGCTATGCATATGCTTTATTCTGGATATTTCTCCTCTCGGTTTTATCACTGGTAAATTCTGCCTATTCCTTTTTGACACATTCTACAAACCCATGCCTATTCCCTTCATCGCCAAACAGGGCTCATAGCCGTAGGGGGAATAAGACATTTAATCCCAATATTGAATTAGGCCGCTCTCTGCTGTGTTTGTCGCTGAGCTGCTCTTGAGACTAGAGCTGGCACAATTACACTGTAACCCTGTAGGCCGAACCGACAGTTATGGATGAAGACAGTCATGGCAATAAAATAACCGTTTTAAATTTTGTATTTATTTTGGGTGTGAAACGAACATCTGGCTGAAGACGGGACGGCTGGGCAGTCATGCGGTTGAGTCAGCATCTGCTGTAACATGGGCCTCCACAACGTTATGAAACCTTGTTTGCTCCTTGCTGAAACAAGCAAGGCAGTGTAGCAAATGAGCCTTCGGTTGCCAAGGCAACCCCCCCATCCCCGCAGAACATGCAGTCAGGATCGGAAGAGGAGAAAATGTGCATCTTCACAAAAAAAAAGACTTCGAAGGGTTATTACGGTGACTGGTCATTTGACTGATCATTAACCATCATCCAAAGGTAACCCTGTACCTGACACCCAGCGTCACAACACGTTATGACACGGTCATAACATGTCATACCGTAATATGGTAATAACACTGTCATGACACATATTTAGGCCTGTTGTTTTATGGCTGGTACATGACGCTGCCTGTCAAGTAAGGTGTTACCCATCTAAAAATCCATGATGGTCACAGCCCTAGCTGAGAAGAATGGCTAACCTTTCAACTCTTCAGTTGTATTGAAGGAGTGCGAGTCATTTCTGCTTTTTGTTTTCCCACACCCTTTTTGTCTTTCTTTGTTTTTGTTTCCCCCTTCATTTTAGGAAGCAGTTGGGTTACAGTATTAGCTGATTTTACTATCAATGTTCCATTACTAAGTTTCAAGTCGTTACGATGCCAATTTGAGTTCGTAATTGTTCGTGTACATAGACACAAGAGTTTTGACTCTTGTTGCAGGAAGTTGTGCAAAAATCCGAAACAGGAAGTTATCTTTTTCTTCACCTTTGCCCATTATATCACTACACCCCTCCTCTCCATCCATTGTTGCAGGACTCAAAGGCACCAGCGTGGGTAGTAAATACGTTCACACAACTCAAACTCACTATTTACATTTTTAACCATACTCTCACTCTGAGGAGGAGTACTAGGCTACCTCATGGTTAAAGCACGCAGGGCCTTACTCTTATTAGTGAGCGCTAATGAACAAACGGGTAGTAAATACACAGGGAGATGAATCGGGGAAAGGCATAACTCAGCTGGCAACCTGTTTAACCTGCCCTGTTTATCTTACACACACTTGGGCTGGGCGATATGGCCATTTTGAGGTTTTTGAATAATAAAAACTCTACATTCTGATTTTGTTTTACTTCCATCAAAAGTTGATCTCGTTTAAGAATTTCCACATTGCCACATAGGACTGCACGATATGGGCATCTAGGCCGCAAGTCAAAACATTTGGGCTTACTGTTGGAATCATGGAAGTACAATGATTATTCTAATTCTAGAATGTAATAGTGGGCACTTTGAATACAGTATTTGACATGACAGCGAATGGAAAAAGCCAGGGAGGAGTTCATAGAATTAGAATACTGACAGGATCTCTATGGAGGTGTGAATGTTTGACTGATCACTGACAGCCATTATCCATTCCAACCTTTTTTATTTTTATTTTTTTTGTCACATATTTCCTGCTGTGGCTTTGCAGCCTGTAGGTTCTGCAGCACTTTATATCACCATAGTAACACACTTCCTGATTTTTGAGCGGTCCAATCAGAGTGCTGCACAACTTACTGAGGTGTCTCTCCTCAGCCAAACTAATCCACATTACTTCAGCCACACTAAACATGAGGATATCGTAGGGTCAAATCCATTTTGGCTTCTGCAAATTAACTTGAAATTGCCCATTTTAAAGTATTGTGCACAGCTTGTAATATTGAATTGTATCAAATGAGTGAGGCACCATACTGGTATCATTTAAAGGAAAAAAGCTCCTCATTCATTTTAAATTACGGTGTTAAATAACACTGAACAATATTTTTTGTGAACATGTTTCATTTTGGCGTTATAATAAAGTTGGTGGAAACATGAAAAATCATTGTGGAAATCTGCTACAAAATCCACAATTCAAATGTGGCTACACACAATAATACCAATGACAATTTCAGCATGTAATGTAGCTAGTTAGTGCAGTTTGTTGAGGTGATTTTGTAGCGGTATTTATTAGAGAGGGGTAAAGAAAGATTTTGTTCGGGCGCCAGGCAGGTATTAACCATGCCGAAAGGAAAAGAGTAGAATAGAGAGAGTACCACTACCAGACCCACACACATCAGCAGAAGAGACTGCCTAGAGTGTAGCATGTTTACCAGATAGCCAGTGGAGAGAAAAGAGAATACACACCATATAAAACCCACATCACAGCACAGGGGTAACCCCAACAAGAATACCTCATACAATAATACTAATACTAATAATGGCAGAGCAATTAAACAGCATCTTCATACAAGAACAAACCCAGTCATCAACAGAGGATTTGCAATAATCTGTATTATTTTCTAGTGGATGAGTGCAGAGGGTATGAATGTGGGGGGTGTTCATCGACACAACAAAGGCCTTAAAAATGTCCACAGTCTTCTCGGCCACATGTCATTAGTACACCTCACCTCAATACAGTTCACATTACAATATACAACTTGCAAGCAACCTCCCTTTTAACTAAAATGTCCATCAAAATACTTCTGGCAGGGCAATAATAGTCCAGCTCTAATGAACTTCAATGGGAAGTGCATTTGAAAAATAGAGAGTCTGTTGCAGGGTAAAGCACTGGAACGAGAGGGAAGAGAAAAAGAGAAATCTTAGCTGTGGTCTTCAGGCCTGCCGGTGTACGGTCTGACTGTCCGATGGTTTGTTGGTTTGTATGTTAAAGCTTCGCAACAATGTTGCTACTAATCCATGCGATCCATAACGGGCGCGGTCCCAAACAAAAACAACCACGATCTAAAGCGATCACACCGATGATTTGAGTTAAATACTTTATAAACTACAAACGCTGAAAACAAACAAAACTTCTGCAGCACAGCACACACAATCAAACTGTCGCGACAGCCAAGAGCCCCTCCCCAAAGAGCTGAATGAGCTATCTTTATCTCCTCCTTCCTTACTGCTCATGTGCTCTTAAAGTGGCAGTGCACGGTGAAGGCTCTGTGCAGATTTCGCCACAATTTTACAGCTATAAATTTAGGAGTCAACAATCTTACCATGTTCAACCTGCAGATTGATGTGCCTCAGTGGAGTATATCATTCGCAACGACAGCTATACTTTTGCCCAATGCTACCTCAATGGGCCATGCAGTGCATTTTGGGCGATTCTGGGACAAGGAGCGCTCTCCTTAAGGAGTGAATAAGTCTATTGGGCGCTAACAAAAAAAAAAACATTAGCATGAATTTTGTCAACAAGAGGAACAACATTACAAATCTTTTCCGAGATGTGAGATACAGTGCACTTGGAAAGTATTCAGACCCCTTTACTTTTAACACATTTTGTTACGTTACAGCCTTATTCTAAAATTGATTAAATTGTTTTTTCCCTCATCAATCTACACACAATGCCCCATAATGACAAAGTGAAAAACGGGTTTTTAGAAATACCTTATTTACATAAGTATTCAGACCATTTGCTATGAGACTCAATTGAGCTCAGGTGCATCCTGTTGCCATTGCTTTTCCTTGAAGTTTCTACAACTTGATTGGAGTTCACCTGTGGTAAATTCAATTGATTGGACATAATTTGGAAAGGCACACACCTGTCTATATAAAGGTCCCTCAGTTAAGTGCATGAAAGAGTAAAAACCAAGCCATGAGGTCGAAGGAGTTGTCCGTAGAGCCCCAAGGCAGGATTGTGTCGAGGCACAGATCTGGGGAAGGGTACGAGAAACTTTCTGCAGCATTGAAGTTCCCCAAGAACACAGTGCTCACCATCATTCTTATATGGAAGAAGTTTGGAATCACCAAGACTCCTAGAGCTGGCCGTTCGGCCAAATTGAGCAATCCGGGGAGATGGGCCTTGGTCAGGGAGGTAACCAAGAATCCAATGGTAACTCTAACAGAGCTCCAGAGATCCTCTGTGGAGATGGGAGAACCTTCTCGAAGGACAACCATCTATGCACCACGCCACCTATCAGGCGTTTATTGTAGAGTGGCCAGATGGAAGCCACTCCTCAGTAAAAGGCACATGACAGCCCACTTGGAGTTTGCCAAAAGGCACCTAAAGGACTCTCAGACCATGAGAAACAAGATTCTCTGGTCTGATGAAACCAAGATTGGCATTCAGGCCAAAGTGTTCAATCGTCATGTCTGGAGGAAATCTGGCTCCATCCGTACTGTGGTGCCAGGCCCCCGAGTGGTGCAGCGGTCTAAGGCACAGCATCTCAGTGCTAGAGCCGTCACTACAGACCCTGGTTCAATTCCAGGCGGTTTCACAACCGGACGTGATTGGGAGTCCAATAGGGCGGTGCACAATTGGCCCAGTGTCGTCTTGGTTCATGTTTGGCCACGGTAGGCCATCATTGTAAATAATAATTTGTTCTTAACTGACTTGTCTGGTTAAAAAATTTTTAAATACGGTGAAGGCATCATCATGCTGTGGCGGCAGAGACTGGGAGACTAGTCAGTATTGAGGCAAAGATAAATGGAGCAAAGTATAGCGATATCCTTGATGATGAGCGCTCAGGACCTCAGACTGGGTTAAAGGTTCACCTTCCAACAGGACAACGACCCTAAGCACACAGCCACCATTTCGCGGGAGTCTCCGAGCCAGAGCTTGGATTTCAACCCGATCAAACATCTCTGGAGAGACCTGAAAATAGCTGTGCAGCGAAGCTCCCTATCCAACCTGAGAGCTTAAGAGGATCTGCAGCGAAGAATGAAACTCCCTAAATACAGGTGTGCCAAGCTTGTAGTGTCAAACCCAAGAAGACTTGAGGCTGTAATCGCTGCCAAAGGTGCTTCAGCAAAGTAGTGAGTAAAGGGTCTGAATACTTATGTAAATTTGATATTTCAAATTCAAGTGGTGTAAACACTTTCCGACTGCATTGTAATTAACTTGCTATACGTAGTATGGTGTATAGTGTTGGAATTGTGACGTCACGTACTTTCGATGAAAATAGTCACGTTTCTCGACATATACACAGACTTTGAGAAGGGATCACGTGGCGATCAGCTTAGCAACCGCGTGATGCAGCATGACAATGTAAACGATTGGTCGACATTCTGCTGGGTGGGGTGTTACGCGCTCCTTTATTAATTGGATTCCCATCTACTTTCTGTAATATCTCTGGCAATGGCACCATGCAATGCACCCCGGGCTGAGGAGGCAGAAAAATAGGACAAATGTGCTAGACCCTTCGTTAAATTACACATTTCTCCAGGTAGGAATATCGCTATAATATGACCAAAGACATCCACTCGACTTCTGACATCGGCCAGTATTGAAATCGGACATGTATGATGGATGTTTTCGCGATTTTAAGTCTCATTCCTATTAATTTCCAGTGTAGTGGTGTTACGTCGTACCGGACGGATTTCTGCCTGCTTGAACGCCAATAACTCCCATGAAAACATGAAATGACCCAGGGAATTGATAGAGCATCACCCAGAGATGCACAAAAACAATGTGACATTCAAAATGGGGGAACCTTTCCTTTTATTAAGTCATGGTGAAGTTTGCGAATCGTGTTATTGATAATCGTTGCCACTGTTTAGCCCTGGAGCGGGGAGTTGTGTGCATGTGTAACTGACGGCCAGGGACGTTGCACGATGAGGATCTGCTTCTTACAGTGACTCACAGGAGGATTACAGAGGACCAGTGACTTACCTACCTGCGTCTACATGCTCACTCAAGACACGTTCTTATGTACGTGTACACACACACACACACACACACAGAGATAGCTTGTGGCTGCAGGTTTGTGTGTGATAACATGGGCTTTTTCTAAATCAGTGGAATATGGGGGGAAAATGGGTTTATATAAAATAAATAATACAAATACTGAGCTATATTTCATGCAATTTTTTGGGGGGAAATTATATTTTATAATGCAAATAAAAAAAATCTAAATTATTGGCACCCCTTGTTTTCAGTACTCCAGCACCCTCCCGTGTCGAGGATAACGACACAGCCTTTTTCTAAAATGTTTTATGAGATTGGACAACATGTTGGGAGGGGTCTTAGACCAGTCCTCTATACAGAATCTTTCCAAATCCTTGATATCCTTCGTCTGTGCATATGGACTGCCCTTTCAACTCAAACCACAGGTTTTCAATGGGGTTCAAGTATAGACTGAGATAGCCATTGCTAAATGTAGATTTTTTTTTTGTGGTCAATGAACCGTTTCTTTGATGTGTGCTTGGGGTTATTGTCTTGCTAGAAGATCCACTTGTGACCAAGTGTCAGCCTCCTGGCAGAGGCAACCATGATTTTGGTTGAAATGTCCTGGTACTTGATAAAGTTTGATGCCGTTGACCTTTAACAAGGGCCACAGGACTCGTGGAAGCAAAATAGCCCCAATACATCAAAGATGCACCACCAGATTTTAGCGTCAGTAAAAGGCATATGCTTCTGTTTTTCGAACCCAAATCCACCACTGTTGTGCATTGCCAAATAGCTCTATTTTCATGTAATCTGACCCCTATCTTTTTGACATTTATTTGATTTCTTGTTAAACCAAATCTCTTTCTCTGAGCAGTTGTATTAGTATAGCATATTTCCCCATTTTGTTTGATCATACAATATAACTTAGTATTTGTTTATTTGACTCTTTTTTGTTGTTGTTTTTTTTGCCTATCTTTATCAAGGTTGGCAATAATTATGGACCTGACTGTATATTAATTTACAAAGCAAACAGACTGAATTTGAATCTACCCTCCCTGAAAACAATCCGTTCCAGGCTTCCTGGTGTATTTCTGAGTCTTTTCCTTTAAAACCATAGAATTGGCCCCTCAACAGGGTTAGAGGCATAGAAAGCCACAGGTCTGGTAATGAAAATGGCGAGGGTATCAATTGATTGGTCCAAAGCGTGGTTACCACCCCCAATGCCGACAATTGGAAGAGAATAAACTAAGAGCGAGGTGGTCTAAACTAGCAACGGTCACAACAAACATTCTTATTTAATCAACACTTAAGTACAAGCATATGAATGTTAAAATATTGGAAAGCACAATAATGATTAATTGTCTGTGAGTAATAGTTACATTTGGCAAAGAACTACATTTTGACAATTTAGTAGCACCCGCTTGAATTTACCTGTATATCACTACAGTCTAGAGGGGTGAGTGAACGCCCTATAGCCTCATGACACTTAACCTGCACAATGCATTAAGGAGCCTGAGCCAAGTAACAGATTCAGTAAGCCCCTTCTCCCCTTAGTTACAGATAGGGAAGGTAGAGCTCTGTCTTTAGGATAAAAAAGAAAGGGGTCATTCAGGGTCATTCTGTCACATCTGTTCTGCCTCTGGCTTTCTCACTGAAGTCACTCTTTTCTCTATTCATTTTGTCCGTGTTAGGTTTGGGCGGTATCCTGTTTTTCATACTGTACCATAACGGGGAGTACGGTATTACTGGAAGTGCACACAAGGTGCGCTATTTTTGTTTAAAAAAATTGGGTGGGGGGGGTGCACAAAACTATTTAGGCAACAGGGATCTTGATCCAGGAAAGGATTGAATGTCTCTAGTCTGTGTACCAGTCTTTAGCAAACATTCCACTCATTGTCATTGCCAAAGAGACAATGACGACCTTTCGGCAATCTCAGCGTTCAATATGCAGCTGCAGTTATGGAGGAGTTTCTCATTAGTTGTTGGAAATAATATTTTCCATGACATGCGGAGCCTCAAATAGAATTATAAAGTCAAAAACAAATATTGAGCTCTTAGCTAGGCAAGTGTATTTTCAGGCTTAAAATCAAAGCAAAGAGGTTGTGGTTGGAATTGCAGTATGTAGCTAGTTTGAGAATTTAGTTATGAGCTAGCAACCTTTGTCCAGAGGAAACCAGTCAGTCAAAAGAAAAATGGTTGCTTAGCAACCAGATACCAACAAGTTCCGTGGAGGAAAAAAAGGGATAGTTCCATTTAAGTGATAATGCCTGAGAAGCCGGTGTTTGGATATATTCATACGGGTGTTAGGGCCGAGACAAAGTTGAGGTCCGGCAAACCGTGCTAATATATCCTCCAGAACGGCTTCGAGGGCATTATCCCTTTTTTATACAACGGGTTACCAACATATTCAAATAATGATTTACATTTTCTAACATTATTTTGATGAATTTCTAAATATTATTTCATCCTTCCGCAAGATATAGCCCGACACACATCTACGGTTGCCTCCCAAACCAGCTGGTCGGTCGTTCTATCGGTTCGGTTGCCAGATGTTTTGTTTGACCTCTTTTATTTTTTTAAATGTTGTATATATCCATGAAATGATGACCGCTGATTCATGATTTCGACTGGCTGAGAAGCACTGACTGTGTGTTTCGTCCCAACACATTCATTTCTATGGGACAGCTGGAGATCAAATTTGAATATTGAAACAATGTTGCAAATGTTGGCGAGACCGAGAGCAAGGTTTATACAGTTGAAGTCAGAAGTTTACATACACTTAGGTTGGAGTCATTAACTCGTTTTTCAACCACTCCTCAAATTTCTTGTTAACAAACTATCGTTTTGGCAAGTCAGTTAGGACATCTACTTTGCATGACACAAGTAATTTTTCCAACAATTGTTTACAGACAGATTATTACACTTATAATTCACTGTATCGCATTACGCTTTGGGTCAGAAGTTTACATACACTAAGTCTGGTTCATCCTTGGGAGCAATTTCCAAACGCCTGAAGGTACCACGTCGTACACAAGTATAAACACCATGGGAACACGCAGCCGTCATACCGCTCAGGAAGGAGACTCGTTCTGTCTCCTAGAGATGAACGTACTTTGGTGTGAAAAGTGCAAATAAATCACAGAACAACAGCAACGGACCTTGTGAAGATGCTGGAGGAAACCGATACAAAAGTATCTTTATCCACAGTAAAACGTGTCCTATTTCTACATAACCTGAAAGGCCGCTCAGCAAGGAAGAAGCCACTGCTCCAAAACCGAAATAAAAAGCCAGACTATGGTTTGCAACTGCACATGGGGACAAAGATATTACTTTTTGTAGAAATGTCCTCTGGTCTGATGAGACAAAAATAGAACTGTTTGGAAATAATGACCATTGTTATGTTTTGAGGAAAAAGGGGGAGGCTTGCAAGCTGAAGAACACCATCCCAACCATGAAGCACGGGGGTGGCAAAATCATGTTGTGGGGGTGCTTTGCTGTAGGGGTGACTGGTTCACTTCACAAAATAGATATCATGAGGAGGAAAATAATGTGGATATATTGAAGCAACATCTCAAGACATCAGTCAGGAAGTTAAAGCATGGTTGCAAATTGGTCTTTCCAAATGATCAATGACCCCAAGCATACTTCCAAAGTTGTGGCAAAATGGCTTAAGGACAACAAAGTCAAGGTATTGGAGTGGCCATCGCAAATCCCTGACCTCAATCCCATAGAAAATTTGTGGGCAGAACTGAAAAAGCATTTGCGAGAAAGGAATCCTACAAACCTGACTCATTTACACCAGCTCTGTCAGGAGGAATGGGCCAAAATTCACCCAACTTGTGGAAGGCTACCCAAAACATTTGACCCAAGTTAAACGATTTTAAAGGCAATGCTACCAAATACTAATTAAATATATGTGAACTTCTGACCGACTGGGAATGTGAATGAAATAAAAGCTGAAATAAGTAATTATCTCTACTATTATTCTGATATTTCACATTCTTAAAGTGGTGATCCTAACTGAATTTTTACTAGGATTAAATGTCAGGAATTTTGAAACTAAGTTTGAATGTATTTGGCTAAGGTGTATGTCAACTTCTGACTTCAAATTTACAAATCTCTGCTGTTGAAAACTAAATGTTAGTCTTTTTATAGTGGAGATTAATTGCCTGGCTGTGTTGATGAGACAGTGGATTGCGCAGTCAGATGGAATAGATTCAGCCAGTGGTAATTTATAAGCTGTGGCACGCTTCCCCCCCCCCCACTGAAAATAGATATATTTTTAAACGGTATTGAAAATCACTTTGTCGGTATTTCGAAATACACCCCAGTATACGGTACTTACCTGGTAAAATAACAGATAGATAAATAAAATAAATGGTATATCGCCCAAGCCTAGTCCGTGTCTATTTTCATTTGAAAACTGCTGCTGATTTTCTCTCTTGCCTGTCACTACGTGCTTCTGCAGTACCCAGATAGACAGACAGACAGACAGACTCCGATGGCCATGTAGATAAACAGTCCCATAAACATTGTCAGTGTGTGTATGATGTGCCTATCAGTGTTCTGTGTGGGATTAGTAGGGATTGGAGTGCGACTCCCATTCTGACTGACAGATTACTGCTAGTCTGAGGCTGTCCTGTTATACCCTAGACAGCACAGGTAAACAAGCACACAGCACAGTGGATCCTTGTGTCATTCATAGAGTAAGTGAGTTTTTTTTGTCAGTGTGTGTGTGTGTGGGGCGTTGGAGTAAATTGTCCCTGTCAGTTTGAATAAGCACACTGAAAGAATCTGTGCCTTTGGAAGGGTTTGGACTTTTTCACTCGCACACTCTCTCGCTCTCCCTATTTTTCTCTATTAAGATGGGTTTAAAATGTTGGAGACACGGGAATGACAGTCCCAGCTCCGATACCTCATACACACACACACAGCCAACACACAATTTATACCGGTGAGATGAATGGTCATGCATGGTGCACGCAAAAGTGAAGAGAGGCAGGTGTTGGCAGTGAGTGTAGGAAACAGCTTAACCTGCAATCCGTCATTAACATATTAATCACTCTAATCTGATGTGACAGGATGGGATGTAGGTCGGGCTTTCTGCTGATCAGGTGTCATATAAGTATGAAAGGAAGAGATGGGGAGGGGGGGTGAAGAGATGGTAGCGAGGGATGCAGGCAGGAAGTGGGAACCTGAGAAATATCACTCTTCATTGGAGTGGACTGGAGGCATGTTTCATGCGTACACTTAGCTGAAAACCTTTTAAAAATGAATGTTACTATTTGAACTTTGACACTGTTTTATCACCACCAACGAGGTATGCTGGCAGACCTATAATTGTGATTTTAGGGGCAAGGCCAGTTGGCCTTAAGGTGGGGCCTTATATGGGGCCTTGTATTGTATTTTCAAATAAATTGCCTTTGGAAAGTATTCAGACCCCTTGACCTTTTTCACATTTTTATTACATTACAGCCTTTATTCTAATAAGTATGAAATAGTTTTTCCCCCTCATCAATCTACACACAATAACCCCATAATGACAAAGCAAAAACTTTGTTTTTTAGACTTTTGCGTAAGTATTCAGACTCTTTACTCAGGACTTTGTTGAAGCACCTTTGGCAGCAATTGCAGCCTCAAGTCTTCTTGGGTATGAAGCTACAAGCTTGATATACCTGTATTTGGGGAGTTTCTCCCATTCTTTTCTGCAGATCCTCTCAAGCTCTCAGGTTGGATGGGAAGCGTCGCTGCACAGCTATTTTCAGGTCTCATCAGAGATGTTCATGTCCGGGCTCTGGCTGGGCCACTCAAGGACATTTAGAGACTCGTCCCAAAGCCACTCCTGCATTGTCTTGGCTGTGTGCTTAGGGTCGTTGCCCCAGTCTGAGGTCCTGAGCGCTCTGGTTTTCATCAAGGATCTCTCTGTACTTTGTTTAATTAATCTTTCCCTCGATCCTGACTGGTCTCCCAGTCCCTGCCACTGAAAAACATCCCCATAGCATGATTCTGCCACGGTGATGCTTCACCGTAGGGATGGTGCCAGGTTTTCTCCAGATGTGACACTTGGCATTCAGGCCAGAGAATCTTTTTTCTCATGGTCTGAGAGTCCTTTAGGTCCCTTTTGACAAACTCCAAGCGGGTTGTCATGTACCTTTTACTGAGAAGTGGCTTCCGTCTGGCCGCTCTACCATAAAAGCCTGATTTGGCAGAGATGGTTGTACTTCTGGAAGGTTCTCCCATCTCCACAGAGGATCTCTGGAACTCTGTCAGGGTTATCCTATGGTTCTTCTTCAACTCCCTGACCAAGACCCTTCTCCCCGGATTGCTCAGTTTGGCTGGGCAGCCAGCTCATTAAGAGTGTTGGTGGTTCCAAACTTTTTCCATTTAAGAATGATGGAGGCCACTGTGTTCTTGGGGACCTTAAATGCTGCAGACATTTTTTGATATCCTTCCCCAGATCTGTGATTCAACACAATCCTGTCTTTGAGTTCCTTTGACCTCAGGGCTTTGTTTTAAATCTGTCATGCACTCTCAACTGTGGGACTGTCACGTAGAGTAGGCCAGAAGGCTAAACTGGATAACCTAACCTCTATCAAAATAAAAAGATGGCGGAACCGCAAAAGTTCTTCTGTGCAAAGGTGTTTATTTACAAGTGAATTCCGGAACAAAAAAACAACAGTACTGCCATCAACGTCTACCTTATGGGACAGCTTAAAAACAATGCTGCCCCATCCACAGCTCAATCCAAACTGCCTCTCCATGACTGAAAGAGAGGCTCCTTTTGTAGGGCTAGCCCCTCCCCTCAGAACAATTAACCCTAATTAATTAATCAATTAACAATAGAAACCTACATTTTCCATGAACTAAACATACTAAAGGATATACATTGCAACACAGTTTTAAACAATATCCCAACATAACATTTAATACATTACATCACTACTGACAATATCTTTCAATATGCCCATATGCATTTATGAGCCATTTGGGACAGGCACTATAAAGCCAACCCAATTCCCTTAGCTCGGGTCCTTTTCCAGCATACCCGGAAGCTACAGAGATGGAGAGAGAGGAACAGAACAAACAAACAATGCGCTCATCCACAACATTGATAAGTACAATAATTATTGTATCTCTCAAATATGAACATTGACAAGTGTGAAATGCATGCACCAAGACAGAAGTTAATTTGTGTGTCGACCCACATTGTTAACTTATCTTCTAATGGTGCAGGGAGGAGTGATGAATATGTGTGTGCGTTAAAGAACCAAATGCTGCCCGCGGCCAGTGACGGACTTCTACGTCACAGGGACCTTATATAGACAGGTGTGTGCCTTTCCAAATAATATCCAATCAATTGAATTTACCACAGATGGGACTCCAAGTTGTAGAGACATCTCAAGGATGATCAATGGAAACATGAGCTCAATTTCGATTCTCAGCAAATGGTCTGAATGCTTAAGTGGCAAATGTCTAAACATGTTTTCGGTTTGTCATGATGGGGTATTGTGTGTAGATTGATGAAAAAAAATAATTCAATACATTTTAGAATAAGGTTGTAACTGTAAAAAATGTACAAAAATTAGAGGGGAATGAAATACTTGAGTTTAAAAAAATCCCAAATAATTATCTCCCCCACAAATTGGATTGAATGAACTTGCCCGCATGCCGTATTTGTATTTATTATGGATTCTCATACTCTTCCTGGGGTCCAGCAAAATTAAGTCAGTTTATACAATTTTAAAAACATTACAATACATTCACATTTCAGAACACACTGTGTGCCCCCCTACTCCACCAGTACCACACATCTACAGTAGATGTCAATCAATTAATCAGCATGGCCAATTTTTTAATCATTTTTTTTTGGGGGGCCAATTTCAAGTTTTCATAACAATCGGTAATCTGCATTTTTGGATGCCGATCATGGCCGGTTACATTGCACTCCACGAGGAAACTGCTTGGCAGGCTGACCACCTGTTACACGAGTGCAGCAAGGAGCCAAGGTAAGTTGCTAGCTAGCATTAAACTTATCTTATAAAAAAAATCAATCTTAACATAATCACTAGTTAACCACACATGGTTAATGATATTACTAGGTTTACTAGCTTGTCCTGCATTGCATATAATCAATGCGGTGGCTGTTAATTTATTGAATCACAGTCTACTTCAACTTCGCCGAACGGGTGACGATTTAACATAAGCACATTTGCACGTATGTACCTAACCATAAGCATCAACGCCTTTCTTAAAATCAATACACGGAAGTATATATTTTTCAACATGCATATTTAGTTAAAATAAATGCATGTTTGCAGGTAATATTAACTAGGGAAATTGTGTTACTTCTCTTGCGTTGTGCAAGCAGAGTCGGGGTATATGCAACAGTTTGGGCAGCCTGGCTCGTTGCGAACTAATTTGCCAGAATTTTTACATAATTATGACATAACATTGAAAGTTGTGCAATATATCAGCAATATTTAGACTTAGGGTTGCCACCCATTCGATAGAATAAGTAAAGGGCCTAAACAGTTACCTGGGGAATTCCTGATTCTTCTAACTGGATTACATTTGAGAGGCTTCCATTAAAGAACACCCTCTGTGTTCTGTTACTTGTCTAACTCTTTATCCACATTATAGCAGGGGGTGTAAAGCCATAACACACAAGTTTTTCCAGCAGCAGACTATGATCGATAATGTCAAAAGCTGCACTGAAGTCTATGATGGAGTTGCTGTTGACCTCTGAATATTCAGGGGCCTCTGAGTTTTGCTAGTGCTTTCTCGCTCTCGCTCGCTCTCTCGCTCTGAAGTCTAAAATTATGAATGACCAGTGCTGTATTATATCAAGTAGGCAAAATAACAAGCTTTTGTATGTGTGCCTCTAGGAACACTGACACACTGTCTGTTTCTATAGAGAGGGCGTTATCAAATATTAACTGTGACTGTTTGACAGTCTGGTGATGCATGCCCTGGGTGTGGGTACTAAGTGTGAAAAACTGCTCTCTGCAGCCTCATCATTATTGAGACTCGGGCTTTGGCACGTTATAGAAATGTGCACTTCCTCCCTGCACCCCTCTACACTATCTCCTCATTCTCCTGGAACAGCTGTGAAAGGCTGTCTCCCAGTCAGAGTGCAAGTACCCAGCAGGTGCTTGGTATACATCTGAGCAGCTCCTGGAGAGTCAGTACTGAGCAATACTTTGTGGGATGTGTGGAACAGTGTTCTGACAGTCAGATCATGCTGCTGAGTACACCAAGGCTGTGGGTTCAGTAACTATACATGCTCATAATAAGTGTTTGATAGTATATTGGCGCATCTGCCAAGGGCAAAGGCCTAGGCTTACAAGGGGACATATGGTGAATCTTGCTGAGAGAGGGCTTCACCGCAGAGCTGATGTTGCGACAGGAATGCAGGGAGCTGTGCTGCTTGTTGGCATAAGGGCTGTGTTTGTGTGTTGGTGGGGGCTATAGGGACTGTGTGTGTACTGGGTAAGTGAAGGAGGAACAGTGAATGGACTTGTTGAAGGCAGGGAGATGGAGATGGAGGTAGTTATTCTAAGCTGCTGTCTGGGGATTCTTCCCTATGTCTGATTCTATTCCTGTGTGTGTTTTTAAAGAATACATGTGTGTAAGACACTGTTTTTACCACTGCGTGTCTCTGTGTGTGAGCATCGGTTTGAGGTCTTCTGTCCGAGGTGCTGTGAGTGACTGACAGTGAGTGATCGATTTGTCGGCTCTAACATTTATCCCACAGGCTGCCTCTGTCTGTAATCAATTCAGTGCGTCTGTTTCAGCAGATCTTGCTTCTCAGGGCTCACAGTGCCATAATTGCTCCAGGCTGTGGGGCCTTTGTCACAGCTTCCTGCTCCAGAAAGGGCTCTCACCCAGGGGGCAGAAAGAGCCCTCAACCAGAGCTCTAAAGTGCTTCAAAATATTTTTCTGTGTGTCCTGAAATTTTTAAATTGGGAGCACCAGTGCCAGAAAAAATGTCCAATATTTCATTTTAGATTTTTTGGGAAATTATATAATAATTATTCTAATGATAAGGCTTCACTTTTGCATTGTTTCACGAGTGCAGATTTGTAAGCGTCATGCTTGCACCATTAGTACAGCGAACACGGATTGATTCTAGCCCAAACAATTCAAATGATTTAATCCACAATACCAGTGCAATGTTTCTTTCTTCCTGTCACATATTGGGGGGGCCATATTTTACATTCATGTCACGGGCCATTTTAAAACGCCACTTGGACCGTTACCCATTTGTTTTGCACCTTGTTCAGGCATGTTTGTTAACTCCATTAGCTTGCTAGCTAACAACGTGGTAAATTTACCAGTATATCCAAACGTTTGTGGTAGAGGTCGACCGATTATGATTTTTCAACGCCGATACCGATTATTGGAGGACAAAAAATCCGGTACAGATTAATCGGACGATTTTTATTATTTTATTTGTGATAATGACAATTACAACAGTACTGAATGAACACTTATTTTAACTTAATATAATACATCAATAAAATCAATTTAGCATCAAATAAATAATGAAACATGTTCAATTTGGTTTAAATCATACAAAAACAATGTTGAAGAAAGTAAAAGTGCAATATGTGCCATGTAAGAAAGCTAACGTTTAAGTTATTTTCTCAGAACATGAGAACATATGAAAGCTGGTGGTTCCTTTTAACATGAGTCTTCAATATTCCCAGGTAAGAAGTTTTAGGTTGTAGGAATTATAGGACTATTTCCATTTGTATTTCATTAACCTTTGACTATTGGATGTTCTTATAGGCACTTTAGTATTGCCAGTGTAACAGTATAGCTTCCGTCCCTCTCCTCGCTCCTCCCTGGGCTCGAACCAGGAACACAATGACAACAGCCACCCTCGAAGCAGCGTTACCCATGCAGAGCAAGGGAAACAACCACTCCAAGGCCCAGAGCGAGTGAAACGCTGTTTGAAACGCTATTAGTGCGCGCTAACTAGCCAGCCATTTCACTTCGGTTACACCAGCCTCATCTCGGGAGTTGATAGGCTTGAAGTCATAAACAGCGCAATGCTTGACGCACAACGAAGAGCTGCTGGCAAAACCCAAAGAAAGTGCTGTTTGAATGAATATTTACTCGCCTGCTTCTGCCTACCACCGCTCAGTCAGATACTTAGATACTTGTATGCTCAGTCAGATTATATGCAACGCAGGACACGCTAGATAATATCTTGTAAAACATCAACCATGTGTAGTTAACTAGTGATTATGATTGATTGTTTTTATAAGATAAGTTTAATGCTCGCTAGCAACTTACCTTGGCTTACTGCATTCGCATAACAGGCAGTCTCCTTGTGGAGTGCAACGAGAGAGAGGCAGGTCGTTATAGCGTTGGACTAGTTAACGGTAGGGTTGCAAGATTGGATCCCCCAAGCTGACAAGGTGAAAATCTGTCTTTCTGCCCCTGAACGAGGCAGTTAACCCACCGTTCCTAGGCGGTCATTGAAAATAAGAATGTGTTCTTAACTGACTTGCCTAGTTAATTAAAGATTAAAGGTGTAACAAAAAAAAAAGAACAAAAAAAATCCAGATTTCCGATTGTTATGAACTTGAAATCGGCCATTCCGATTAATCGGTCGACTTCTAGTTTGTGGGCACATAAGGCATATCTTCTTCAGGGGTCTTATTTATCAATATTGTGTAGAAACTATTCTAAAACACGACTGGTCGTACGCATAGAAAAGGTGTCATTTATCAAATAATTCTGCTAGCATCATACACACACCGGTAAGATGGAACCAGTGATAGATAAGTTCTCAGCCTCAGTACTCATGCACAACCTTGTCTATTTGCATTTAGAAATGCCACCTAATTAGCCACCATATGTGGTCAAAATCATTCCTTTAAAATGGCACAAAAAGAAAAGAAAAAAATTCCCAAAATTGTGATAGAGGTGCTAGTACAACCAAAATGTTTTAGTTGGCTCAATCAGTTGTGGCTTGACAAATAAAAACAGCAACAAAGAGAGGAAAATTAAGACAATTGTAGTTGCTTTAGCAATGGCACATATATACTTAATTCGTTATTTATATATATATATATATATATATATATATATATATATATATATATATATATATATATATATATATATATATATATATATATATAATTTAACCTTTATTTAACTAAGCAAGTCAGTTAAGAACAAATTATTATTTACAATGACGACCTTCCCCCGCCAAACCGGGACAACGCTGTGCCAATTGTGCGGCGCCCTATCAGACTCCTAGTCACGACCAGATGTGAAACAGCCTGGATTCAAATCAGAGACTGTAGTGATGCCTCTTGCACTGAGATGCAGTGCCTTGGACATCTACATAGGCAACAATTCCCGGTAAGCTGTCCGTTCTTAACCGCTCCCTCTTGTAGGCCAACACTGCTGTTCTAAATGAGTTGTGCGTTCCACCTTGCCACCATAGCGGGTCGAGAGCTTCAAGTTCCTTGGTGTCCACATCACTAAGGACTCTGCAGAATGAAGAAAAAGCAGTCAACAAGTGCTCAGCATATTTGGGAATTACTTAAATACTATTGGAAAAGCATTCCAGGTGAAGCTGGTTGAGAGAATGCCAAGAGTGGACAAAGCTGTCATCAAAGCAAAGGATGGCTACACTGAAGAATCTAAAATATATTTTGGTTTCTTTAACACTTGGTTACTACATGATTCCATATGTGTTATTTCATAGTTTTGATGTCTTAACTATTGTTCGACAATGTAGAAAATAGTAAAAATAAAGAAAAACCCTTGAAGGAGTAGGTGTGTCAACTTTTGACTGGTACAGTACATTCACTGGACTCTAACCACACACTCACATACTACACACACCACACACACTGCTGCTGCTCTATGTTTAATATCTATGCATAGTCACTTTATCCTGTACCCCTTGTACAGTGCCTTCTGAAAGTATTCAGACCCCTTTACCTTTTCCACATTTTATTAGGTTACAGCTTTATTCTAAAATGTATTCAATTGTTTTTCCCCCATCATCAATCTACACACACTACTCCACAATGACAAAGCAGAAACTGTTTATTTATTTTTTACTTTTGTTAATTTATGAAAAATCTTATTACATTTACTTAAGTATTCAGACCCTTTACTCAGTACTTTGTTGTAGCACCTTTGGCAATGATTACAGTCTTCTTGGGTTATTACACTACAAGTTTGACACCTGTATTTGAGGAGTTTCTCCCATTCTTCTCTGTAGGTCCTCTCAAGCTCTGTCAGGTTGGATTAGGAGCGTTGCTGCGAGGCTATTTTTAGGTCTCTCCAGAGATGTTCAATCAGGATTAAGTCCGGGCTCTGACTGGGCCACCCAAAGACATTCAGAGACTTGTCCCGAAGCCACTCCTGCTTTGTCTTGGCTGTGTGCTTAGGGTTGTTGTCTTGTTGGAAGGGGAACCGTCACCCTATTTTGAGGTCCTGAGAGCTCTGAGGCATATTTTTATCAAGGATCTCTTTGTACTTTGCGCCGTTCATCTTTGCCTCGATCCTGACTAGTCCCAAAGTCCCTTCCGCTGAAAAATATCCCCACCATGCTTCACCGTAGGGATGGTGCCAGGTTTCCTCCAGACGTGAAGCTTGGCATTCAGGCCAATCTTTGTTTCATATTTGCAACAATGTCTAAACCTGTGTTCACTTGGTCATTACGCTGATTGTGTGTAGATTGCTGAGCATTTTTTTTATTGAATCCATTTTTAGAATAAGGCTGTAATGTAACAAAATGTGGAAAGAGTCTAGGGGTCTGAATACTTTCCGGAGGCACTGTTTATATCCTCGTTATTTAACTTTTCTTTTTAACTCAGCATTTTGGTTAAGGGCTCGGAAGTAAGCATTTCACGGTAATGTCTAAATCTGTTGTATTTGCCTCATGTGACAAATTAAAATTTGATTTGATTTTACATTCAGCAGCATCTTTTGATGCCTGCACGTTATGAATGGAAACTTTTTCTGTTCACAGAGTTGAACTCATTTTGGCATGTTGCTTTTACAGTACATGCAAATCACACATTTCGTACATAGTCTCATTAGTATTCTATTCAGGTGGGGCATGCCACATTAAGCAGGTTGTTGACGATTCCCCTAACATTTCTAAATGATCCTACATAATATGTCCGCCAGCCTGTGTGTAATACCACCAGACAGACATGGTTTCAGTGGGAATGCGCTCTACATTCTTTAATGACTCTCTCACTTATCTGCCAGCGGAAATACTTACAGGCCGTCATGCAGCAGCACAGACATGGCCGGATCGCGTTAGCCTCTCTTGTTGTTCTGGGATAGTTTTTTTGTTTTATCATTAGGGACGGCCCTTCAAGGATGGCGCAGTCATGCGGAAAAAAACGCCCCACTTGGACACACTCATGAAGACTTGCATGGAGGCTATGCCACACACGCGAGCAGGGGGCCGGTCAGGCGTAAGTGAACAGGGCCAGCCACAGTGAACCAGGGAGACAGTCTGATGTGAAATAATAAAAAGGAAGGAGCCTAATATAACCAAGGACTTCCTGGTTACTTTATATACACACTGACAGGGAGGTGGCATGGGTGGAAAAGGGGTATGATGAAGCTGTCACAGATCCTGTGTGGCTCAGTCGGTAGAGCATGGCGCTTGCAACGCCAAGCGTCGTGGGTTCGATTCCCGCTGGGGCCACCCATATGTAAAAGTAGTGGCCCCAGCCGACTTGTAAGTCGCTTTGGACAAAAGCGTCTGCTAAATGGGATATATTATTATTATTATATTTTTGTCAAATATAGACCTAACCCATGGAACTGCTTCTGATTTTTATTTGCACCCCCCCCTGAAAAAAGCGAATGCGATACATATGGTTTTTAATTTGGGAAATCTGTTCCAAAGTATTCCCACGCGTAATGGAGTGATAATGCGGTCTCATACAAATGTAAGCAAGGTTGGAAATTATTATGTTTTGGCCTTCTGTTTGGTCACATGACAGTCTGCTCAAGAGGAAAAAAACAGCCCGTGGCTTAATCTAGATCCCTGGCTTAGAGTGTGCTGCTGGTGTGTGGCTTGTTGGTCGTGAGTTTTGTTGTGTTTCTGTGTTGACTAAGTATGCTAGCTTTGGGGTGGTTTTTAAGGAAAGCAAACCATTCCATGTCATGTAAAGTGACTGCTGGTGTTATGTTAATGTCTCAGTTGATTTGCCAGGATTAGTGCCACGACATTGCAAGGGGAAGTAAGCTGATGAGTAAAGTGCTGAGAACTATGTGATGGGTTGTAGCAACCAAACCAGTCGTCCACCCAGGAAGTGTTGGTTGTGATTTTTGTGTTTGTTCAGTGTTTTGTATTTATTTTTGCCTTTTCTTTTTCTGTTGTTGTGAATGATCATTACCATTCTGTGTTCCTCATGTGTTAGTTGTGTGTATGCTTGTCTCTTCTCTCTCTGTCAAGTTGTTTATCTCTCAATGAGTGTTTTGATCATGTGTAAACAGTCAAGTGTTCCTCAGGGACAAAGTATGCAATGTAGCCACGTGTAACACACCTAGGCCAAACCAGTGACTGCCTGCCTTAAGGCACACAGAAGCATCCTGACGACACCGGACACGCGCGAGTCTGCGCACGACCAGTTTGGATGAAATGATTGAATAACATGCATGTGTACATTTATTTTGCAACGCAAACGCAAGTAACGCAAGCGGTGTGTTCAGCATGTAACACGCGCACTAGTGTTGCACGGCGTATCGAAACCTTTGTATTTTTCAAAAAATAAAAAATAAATAACTGTTCGATACTCAAATTTTTTCAGTACTTCTGTCAAATGTCTAAGGTGAATGAGAGGCTCAAGTCGGTCTATCTGTGCCGCCCCTTTGTAGAGCAAAGTGTCCCCTCCACTTGTTCAATCATCGCTAGAGCTTTCTGGGTTGCGTTATCTCCCCGCTGATGCTGCACGGACGTTAACACACTGGAATAATGCAACGACGGTATGTAGAAGTGTTGAAACTGTTCATTACTGTTGTAATTGTAGGATAACTTTCCCTGCTAGCTTACAGCTGAAGCAACATCAGTTCACTCTACCCTGGTACTTTGTTTCTGATAATATGCAAATCGTAAAAGCAAAATATGCTGATTGTCACCAAAAACCTAATTCGTCTCCCGTCTGGTTTCCACTATGTTGCATACCCACAAGGTCAGATTCCACAGCTGCATTCTGCCTTGCACATGATGTCATTACTTAGACAGCGCACACTTTTATAAAATAAGTGATTGCTTCTTCTATGCCAATATTGTTGCTCAATAAAATGTTCTCTTAGCAGTTGCTATTAAAATAAGTCGTAAACAGAAGGGATTGTTTGTCATCTGTAGCCCCGTAAAATCGGCTAAAACCAGCTCAACTCACCTATTGAATAATACGCATTCACCTGTATTGTGACTAGGCCTAGACTACAACTTGATTTGCCCACTTTATCAGTAGAGATGTACTATTTCAAATAATGATTACCATGTTATTTTGTAGTTTTGGTAGAAACAACGTGGAATTGATTGCATAATTAATTCATTAATGCATACATGGCTGTCTCAAGAGTTTTTTTTTTTTCTTCACATAAATGTTCAAATATAATGAATGATAATTGAACTCAAGATGCTCAACGATTTGAACAGAGCAGTAGCTGAGTTTCTCTGGATAAAGTGCCATTCTGACTTTTTGCTGTTGTTGCTGTACTGTGTTGGTGTCGTTTTGGAATCGAGTGTCATGACGGTATCGCGTATCGTGATCCTAAACCTGGTATCGAAGTCCATTCTGGTATCGTGACAACACCAATACACCATGTTGGAATAAAGGAGGATGTGATTTCCTAGATCTCCCCTCGGGACTGATAGTGAGTCAGGTGTCACTATGTTACTGACTTCCTGTGGTAACTGTGAACAGGAAGTGTTGTGTCACTTGTGTACGGGCGTGTCACCTGCTAGAGAACCCCTCCCGGTGACATCATCCCTCACCGCTCAGCGGAGCACAGCCGCCACCAGGGAGCCATGGCAATGCTACAAACACTCACATCAACAGCCACAGTGGAGATAACAACATGCACAATCTCCCTCTATCCATCTCTCTCCAAAATAGTAATTTTCTCCTTAATAGGTATGTAACTAGCAGTAGTTTAAACTGTGACATCACTGGTCTAAAGTGGACTTTGTTTTTCAGAAAGAAACACCGTGTGTGTGTGTGTGTGTGTGTGAGAGAGAGAGAGAGAGAGAGAGAGAGAGAGATCACAGGTGCAGTAAAGGGGTTATTCCTTAATCATTCAGTTGGTCAGTTAAGTTACTGTGACATTACTCTGACCTCTGCTTGTCTCTAAAGGGAAGTGAGTAATGGTTCAAGTGTGTGTAATAACACATCTCAACACGGGCTCTTTTTCTCTCTTTTCGATTTCTCAACCTGCTTTCTTTGTCCCTCTCGCTCAGCATAGCTGTCTCTCTCTCACACACACACAGCGCTGTCTTATGGTTCTGGGTGGAAGCTGTACATTAGTAGTGACAGTGCTGTGAAGAGAGGCTGACTGGCTCATTATGTTCTTGTCACAAGCCAAGCGCTTAAATGCTGACTTCCACTACGTTTCCTAGGAACCACAAGAACCAAATACATTTCTTCTGCTCTTTTGGTTCTGTGCTTCTTTTTGTCTTTGTTTAATGATGGTCCTTTGGGAACTCTCTGTGTGGTTTTCCCGGCAAGTCCCTGTAAACCAGGGTACTTTTTAGAAGGATAATTACACAGCACGTGTGTGTGTGTGTGTGTGTGTGTGTGTGTGTGTGTGTGTGTGTGTGTGTGTGTGTGTGGTGATCCTCTTTGTGAAGTTCTCACAAGGAAAGCAGCCTGTTGTCATCTCTTTCTAATTACTCAGAGTTAAGCTGGTGGCCTGACCTGACAGTGTGAAGGCTATGTGTGGTGGGGGGGGATATAACTTTGGACATTTTCTCCTATCTCGTTCTCATATACACACTCTGTTTCCTGTGTGATTACCCAGAGTTCTTTGTGTCTGTATTCTCAAGTTCAGGCCTTGTGGGTTAAATGGCACCATCATGGCATCAGCTGTTTTTTGAATGGCTGCGTCAGGGTAACAAGTGCTTTCATAAATGCATGGCTCGGGCCTCGTTTCACAAGAGCATTGTAAAATAAGCTTTCTCTTAACGACCCAGCCTTAACGCGTGTTAATTTACGTATCGGATTTCATTGTCCAACATCAGTTTTACAATTTCTTCATTTTTGTGGCCACCTAGAGTAATGTTTTGCTTTTCAATAAAACCTTTCATGTTGGTTTAAGAACATCGTACTACTTTATTTTCTTACAACTTTACAGGCTGTTTTCTATTCTGTTCAAATGAATTACGATCGTCTCTAGGGGATTTTGACGCCCTATTACGTTACGCACCCAATGCATATGGATGTCCGGTAAATTCATATCGTTCTGGTTACGTTGTCTGGCTCCATTTCTGACGGAAACGCTGAGCTGCGTGTTTGCACCCGCACTTGTTGTCGTCGACGTAGCCTAAGCGGAAACCTCCCTGTAGAGGGGATCAGGATCCGTGTTCACTGCAGGAGACGAACACCAGTTGGTCATCACACTGACCTGTATCAGAATTACGCCCAGGACGATACCAGCATCGCAGTATTTTTTTTTAAAATTCCTTGCCAAAAATGAAAGCACGAAGCAGACCATATGCTTGGGTCCTTTTTAAAAACCATCTTTCTTTGGTCCCTTGTGTGCTGTAGCTTTGAAAATGCATTTGTGTGGCCACATAATGTTTGTTTCCGTCATTAGAGGATATTCACATCGTGTACTATAGAACAGCACTACACAGGTAGTCTCCATTACCAGCTCTTTGGCTGCTTCCCAAATAGCACCCTGTGTGATAACATCTATCATGTGAACAACAATGTGCAGTGTCGGCCTTTTTGTTTGTGTATGTGCCCATGAGTGTGTTTGAATGCACATCAGTTTAACGGTTGAGCCCTCGCGAGTTCACGCGTATTGTTAACCTATAGAGGTTGGATAACTGGGGTGCTGCATATTAAAACATGACAAAGTGTGTGTGTGTGTGTTTTGAGGGAGGTAGGTTGTCTCCTGCTCCATTCCTTTGACATTTGTGAGTCACAAGTTCCTCATACCATGTCTGCTATTTTCTTAAAGGGTAGCAGTTAATGTCAGCCCAAAACCATAGAAATAGAATGGAGCAGAAGGCCAACACATCATGACTCCTATTCAGTCTAGCTGCAGACCTAATAGTTCTTTGATGAGGGTCATAATGGCTGGGACTGGGATGGCAGACATCAATCTGAATGTGTTCCCAAAGTACTTGTGTGAAAGTTACCAGAAGGTAATATAGGCTTGGGCGGTATACCGGGTATTTGGAAAAAGTCACGGGATGTTTTTTTTTCCAATACCGTTGAAACTATTTATTTGAAGTTTAAAATAAATAAATAAATGTGAATATTTCTAGCTACTTTTTAAGTAAATACTTGCAGTCAACTTGTGCAATACGTTAGGAGATAAAGAAGATTGCGTACTTTATTTCACCTGTCACATCATTTTTCATGATGAAGCTTACTGGTTGTCCCCAGTCACGTGGTGTTTGTTTACAAGCACACAATTTACATTTACATTTAAGTCATTTAGCAGACGCTCTTATCCAGAGCGACTTACAAATTATGACAAGAGACCGGAGCCTTGTGAGTCACAGTATGGAATTTACAACTAAATGTTTGACAGCTAGATAGATATCTTTTAACTATTTAGTTAACTGTCTAAAATGTGCTGGATGCCAGGCAGTTGTGCATTTGGTCTGCTAATTTAGTAGCTAGTTAGCTATCTAGCTAAGTGTGGTTAGCTTCTTACAAAATCAAGCATTCGCTTGGTATCAGTAGAGAATCCCCTCTTGGATTAAGAGCATCGCTGGCTAATTATTTGTTTTGTGCGTGCAGTATATATATATATATATATTGACTGTATATATTGGTCATATGAAAAGTGCATTTAGTTAGCATTCTCTATTGGATTTTACACGTACTTGTTTGCATTTGCTAACCTTCGTATTACAGAGTATCTGTGGGGTGTGAAAACAGTGCCCCCTTGTGTTCAGTGCCGGTATTACTTAATATCCTGGTATGGCACAATGTCGGTTTGATAATCTGGATACCTCTTGAAGGTAACGAGAGATGAAAGTTGAGATAAAGTAATCAAAAAGAAGAAAATGGCACTAGGGACCTAACATCCTCTGTCATTCTCTCAGGCCCAGATCCAATCAGCTGGCTACCTCAAGAGGGATGGAGATAGAGAGGGGGGATGGAAAGAGAACAGGAGATGGAGAGAGAGAAGTGTGGAGATGGTGTGCAGTAATGACAATCTCCATTCGGTGACTTAGCAAATTGTGTTTCTTTGTATTATTGGCTAATGGCTAATTAGCCGCTCTCTTAAATTGAATTTGTGTGGAATCCATATTATAGTCCCAACAGGCCCTTGTTTGCACTGTTTTCCATGCAGCTGTGTGTACGCACGTGTATGTGTGTGTCCGCATGCCTTTTTGAGAGAGGAGGGAGGTGAGAGAGGGAGAATGCAAGTCAGCTTAGGTCAATTGAACCTTTCTCTGTTGTAGAGAAAGCTGATCACTGAAGTCTTTATTTTTTTTTTGAGCCAAACCTGCTCCTCGCCGGCCACTGATATTCTGAGCCCCGTCCGATATCCGGCGTCTGGACAGATTTTTCTCTTCAACCCGACCCACCTGCATAGAATAAATTGCTACAGAGAGCCGATCAGTGACCAGCCAAGTAACGCCATTTATTTAATTGTTTTTATGATCTCCAAAGTAGTAGGCTATTATTTCCCCCCCCCTGCATAAACATGTATTTATCTGCCTATTCAACATTTGGATAAAAGAAAACAATTTTATTTATTTTTTTACAATGAGAAAAGGCACAGTTGACAAATCAAATCGCTTTGATAAAGAGCCTTCTAATTAGACTTCTTCCTTAATTAAAGCCTATATCCGACATAACAAAACCTAGGAAGGCTGGCACAGAGAGAGGTTGTGTGTGTGTTCCTCTGTTTGTCTTCCCCTGAAGGTTGACTTTATAAAGCCGTTGAACATGTTGAGCCTAGGTTGTTGTTCAGTGTGTGTTCTGTGACCCTCTGGGTGACTCCAGATGCTGGCATCTGGGACAGTCATTATGGGCCATGTTTGGAAGCACCGTTACAGAGATCATGCATCTTATTTCTGGCTTAAGTTTTGCAGTTATGTAGCTTAATAGAGTAGAATGCAAACATAGGAAGTGAGGAACTTGCCCCATAAACTTTCCATAGTTGTTCGGATTTGTGTGTGTGATCTTCAGCGCCACCTGGTGTTGGCCAATTATCAATTGAGACCCTGCCTTCACTAAGCTATTCATTGGTGTAGCCTGACACCTTGTGGCAAGGATTTGCTAGTGCAATTGTACTGTCATTCTAACTGTCAAAAAAATCTGAAATCCCCTAATCGCAAAATAAAATGGATCCATCCCTGCATGTGGAATTGTTCAGATGATCCATAACGTCGTACAAGAGGAATTAGTGAGCTAATCTAAGTGTGTATGTTCTTGATTGATCCAGTATGTAATGTGTAACTGTGTTTAATGAAGTAGTCTTATTGTGATATTGATCTACCTGTAGCCTATTCCCCCCTGTCCGCAATGATTAATGATGACCTTTGTAGAGACGGTCCCTGTCTGATCCTAATTGATCCTTTCCTCTCTCCCCCACTCCCTCTCTTTCTCTCCTTCTGTCTGTCCCTTAATCCCTCCCTCGATCTCCCCGTATCCCTCATTGTCTCCCTCTTCCCCTGTTCAATCTCCCCATTTCTTTCTTTCACTCGTTCTCTCAACCCCTCCCCCTCCCCTCTCTGTACAGAAACTCAAACGGCTGATTCCTGATGAGGTAGGTTGTGTGTGTGTGTGTGTGTGTGTTTGTGTGTGTGTGTGTGTGTGTGCCCACATCCCAGTCATAATCATCTGACTGTCTTTGTTGCATCTCATCTCACCCTGTAGTCCACTACTAACCCCTCCACATGCCCCTCTATCCATACCACACTACAACCCCCATGAGCCTGGTTGTTGCAGTAACACCCCATAATAACTCAACCATGTTGTCTGTACTACTCACCCTAGTTGAATCGACACATACTGTTGAATGGTGCCTGCCTGTCCGCCTGTGCCTCCCTGACTCCCCCTCAGTGGTCTAGGTTAGGTTACAGGTTGGGTCTGAGGTCAAGGTTGGGGGGTTGTAGGTAGGTTAGGCCCAGGGCAGGAAGGGATTAAACTAGCTATGATCTCACAGGAAGTCTGCTACTCAGGTTATTTTAGTTTAAATGTATTTAACCTTTTTTCTTTAACTAGGCAAGTCAGTTTAAGAACAGACTGCCTACCCCGGTATTTACGGTATTACTGGTTTAGCACACAAGGTGTCCGCCAAATAATGCAAAAAAGCCCATTGGGCCTCTATTACCAGAATGCTAACAGAATTAGCCCAAGTAATAGCGAATTTCCATGGAGGCTGCTAGCGGAAGAGCACACATAAAAATAAACAAATTGCAAAGACAAGCAATCCAGCTCATGAAGTTATACACTTCATGGACAAAAGTATGTGGACACACCTATTTCAGCCACACCCGTTGCTGACAGGTGTATAAAACTGAGCACACAGCCATGCAATCTCCATAGACAAACATTGGCAGTAGAATGGCCCGTAGTGAAGAGCTCAGTGACTTACAATGTGGCACCGTCATAGGATGGCACCTTTCCAACAAGTCAGTTCATCAAATTTCTGCTCTGCTAGAGCTGCTCCGGTCAACTCTAAGTGCTGTTATTGTGAAGTGGAAATGTCTAGGAGCCACAACGGCTCAACTTCGAAGTGGTAGCCCACACAAGCTCAGAGAACGGGAATGCTGAAACTAGAGGCCGACCGATTAATCAGAATAGCCGATTATTTAGGGCCGGAAATCGGTATTTGTGGACACTGAATTTTAAATTATTATATATATATATTTTTTTTACCACCTTTATTTAACTAGGCAAGTCAGTTAAGAACACATTCTTATTTTCAATGATGGCCTAGGAACGCTGGGTTTACTGCCTTGTTCAGGGGCAAAACGACAGATTTTCACCTTGTCAGCTCGGGCATTCAATCTTGCAACCTTACAGTTAACTAGTCCAACGCTCTAACCACCTGCTTTACGTTACACTCCACGAGGAGCCTGCCTGTTACGCGAATGCAGTAAGAAGTCAAGGTAAGTTGCTAGCTAGCATTAAACTTATCTTAAAAAACAATCAATCAATCATAATCAGTCGTTAACTACACATGGTTGATGATATTACTAGTTTATCTAGCGTGTCCTGCGTTGCATATAATAGATGCGGTGCGCATTCGCGAAAAAGGACTGTCGTTGCTCCAACGTGTACCAAATCATAAACATCAATGCCTTTCTTAAAATCAATACACAAGTATATATTTTTAAACCTGCATATTTAGTTAATATTGCCTGCTAAAATTTATTTTAACTAGGGAAATTGTCACTTCTCTTGCAACAGAGTCAGGGTATATGCAGCAGTTTGGGTCGCCTGGCTCGTTGCGAACTGTGAAAAGGCTATTTCTTCCTAACAAAGACAGCCAACTTCGCCGAATTTGCGAAAAAAGCACAATCATTGCATGAATGTACCTGACAATTAACATCAATGCCTTCCTTAAAATCAATACACAGAAGTATATATTTTTAAACCTGCATATTTATTAACCAGGTGAAATTGTCACTTCTCTTGCGTTCATTGCTCAGGGTATATGCAACAGTTTTTGTCTGCCTGGCTCATTGCGAACACATTTTTTGCCAGAATTTTACATAATTATGACATAACATTGAAGGTTGTGCAATGTAACAGGAATTTTTAGACTTATGTATGCCACCCGTTAGATAAAATACGGAACGGTTCCGTATTTCACTGAAAGAAAAAACGTTTTTTTCTTTGATATGATAGTTTCCGGATTCGACCATATTAATGACCGAAGGCTCATATTTCTGTGTGTTATTATGTTATAATTAAGTCTATGATTTGATAGAGCCGTCTGACTGAGCGATTCAAACAGCACTTTGTGTGTGTTTTGCCAGCAGCTCTTCGCAATGCTTCATGCGTCACTCACTCTGAGACTTGGAGTAGTTGTTCCCCTTGCTCTGCATGGGTAACGCTGCTTCGAGGATGGCTGTTGTCGATGTGTTCCTGGTTCGAGCCCAGGTAGGAGCGAGGCGAGCAACGGAAGTTATACTGTTACACTGGCAATACTGAAGTGCCTATAAGAACAAATCGTATAAATACAAATCGTGTAGAGAGATAGTCCTATAATTCCTATATTAACTACAACCTAAAACTTCTTACCTGGGAATATTGAAGACTCGTGTTAAAAGGAACCACCAGCTTTCATATGTTCTCATGTTCTGAGAAAAGAACTTAAACGTTAGCTTTCTTACATGGCACATATTGCACTTTTACTTTCTTCTTCAACACTTTGTTTTTGCATTATTTAAACCAAATTTAACATGTTTCAGTATTTATTTGAGGCTAAATTAATTTTATTGATGTATTAAGTTAAAATAAGTGTTCATTCAGTATGGTTGTAATTGTCATTATTACAAATAAATAAATAAAAATCGGCCGATTTAATCTGTATCGGCTTTTTTTAGTCCTCCAATAATCGGTATCGGCGTTGAAAAATCATAATCGGTTGACCTCAAGCTGAAACGTTTTGTGCTTAAATTGTATTGGAAGAACTTGACTGGCCTGCACCTCAACCCCATCAAACACTTTTGGGATGAATAGGAATGCCGACTGCGAGCCAGGCCTGATCGCCCGACATTATTGTGTTATCTCACTAATGCTCTTGTGGCTGAATGGAAGCAATTCTCCAACATCTAGTGGAATGCCTTCCCAGAAGAGTGGAGGCTGTTATAGCAGCAAAAGTGGGGACCAACTACATATTAATGCCCATGATTTTGGAATGGGATGTTCAACGAGCAGGTATCCACAAACTTCTGTGTATAGCCATGTAGTGTGTATACTGTATACAGTGCATTTGGAAATTATTCAGACCCCTTCATTTTTCCCACATTTTTTAGGTTAGATCCTTATTCTAAAATTGAAGAAAACAACGATTTAATCAATCGTCACAATACCCCATAATGACAAAGCAAAAACAGGTTTTAAAAAATGTGTAATTTATTTTAAAACTTTCATAAAAAACTAATCAAATTTACATAAGTATTCAGACTCTTTACTCAGTACTTTGTTGAAGCACCTTTGGCAGCGATTACAGCCTAGAGTCTTCTTGCGTCTGACGCTGCAAGTTTGGCACACCTGTATTTGGGGGGTTTCTCCCATTCTTCTCTGCAGATCCTCTCAAGCTCTGTCAGGTTGGATGGGGAGTGTTGCTGGGCAGCTATTTTTAGGTCTCTCCAGAGATGTTCGATCGGGTTCAGGTCCGGGCTCTGGAAGGGCCACTCAAGGACATTGAGACTTGCCCGAAAGCAACTCCTGCGTTGTCTTGGCTGTGTGCTTAGGATTGTTGTCCTGTTTTGAAGGTGAACCTTCGCCCCGGTCTGAGGTCCTGAGCACTCTGGAGCAGGTTTTCATCAAGGATCTCTCTGTACTTTGCTCCGTTCATCTTTCCCTCGATCCTGACTAGTCTCCCAGTCCCTGCCGCTGAAAACCTCTCCACAGCGTGATTCTGCCACCACCATGCTTCACCGTAGGGATTGCGGCAGGTTTCTTCCAGACGTGGCACTTGCCGCTAAGGCCAGAGTTCAATCTTGGTTTCATCAGAACAGAGAATCTTATTTCTCGTGGTCCGAGAGTCTTTAGGTGCTTTTGATAACAGCCCACTTGGAGTTTATGTGCCTTTTTACTGAGGAGTGGCTTCCGTGCGGCCACTCTACCATAAAGGCCTGATTGGTGGAGTGCTGCAGATATGGTTTTCCTTCTGGAAGGTTCTCCCATATCCACAGAGGAACTCTGGAGCTCTGTCAGTGTGATCATCGGATACTTTGTCAACTCCCTGACCAAGGACCTTCTCCCCCCGATTGCTCAGTTTGGCCGGGCAGCCAGCTCTAGGAAGAGTCTTGGTGGTTCCAAACTTCTTCCATTTAAGAATGATGGAGGCCACTGTGTTCTTGGAGACTTTCAATGCTGCAGACATTTTTTTTTGATACCCTTCCCCAGATCTGTGTCTCGACACAATCCTTGCTCGGAGCCCTACAGTCAATTCCTTCGACCTCATGGCTTTTGCTCTGACCTGCACTGTCAACTGTGGGATCTTATGTAGACAGGTTTGTGCCTTTCCAAATCATGTCCAGTCCATTAAATTTCCACAGGTGGACTCCAATCAAGTAGAAACATCTCACGGATGATCAATGGAAACAGGATTTACCTGAGCTCAATTTTGAGTCTCATTGTAAAGGGACTGAATTCTTATGTGAATAAGGTATTTCATATTACTATTATTTGTTGTAATACGTTTGCAAAAATATATAAACCTGTTTTCGCTTTGTCATTATGGGGTATTGTGTGTAGATTGCTGAGGATTTTTTTATTTATATACTGGTTCGAATCCCTGAGCCCACTAGGTTAGTAATGTGCCCTTGAGCAAGGCCCTTACCCCTAATTGCTCCTGTATGTCACTTTGGATGAGAGCGTCTGCTAAATTACTAAAATATACATGCGAACGTAGGGGTAGGGTAGCATTAACTCAGAATTCTTAGTTTTTTTTATTCAGGTAAACAATATAAAACCCATAATATCTTGCTGCGTCTTGTAAACCTATTTCTAAAATGCTTCTGTCATTTCTGCTCTGCATCAGACTCATTTTGTGCTTCAGTTGCACTTCTCCACTTGGATGAGAATTCACAAACAGGCATGCTATCAGCAGGCATGCTACCCTCTGACTGATGTGCAACTTTTCTCTGATGCTTTTCTGTGTAGCCAGCCTTATTTTCTCCTGTAAAATGCAAGCTTAACTTTAAGCAAAACATTAGAAAATGCAGCTGGCTACATTCTCTCGACTCATAAACATTAGATATATGGTGGCCATGCATCGTTTTTGCAAAAAAAAAATGCCTAGATTTCTCAATGTAAACAAATTTACTTGTGTGGCTGCCAGCCAAGAACGCAATCTGCTTTATCTCCTAACGTATTGCACAAGTTGAGTGCAGGTATTTACTTAATAAAGATCCTCCCGCTTTTTGTCAATTTTCGCCTAAAGTAACATACCCAAATCTAACTGGCTGTAGCTCAGGACCTGAAGGAAGGATATGCATATTTTTGATACCATTTGAAAGGAAACACTTTGAAGTTTGTGGAAATGTGAAATTAATTATAGTAGAATATAACACATTAGATCTGGTAAAAGATAATACAAAGGAAAAAAAACGTGTTTTGAAATGCAAGCCAATTTTGGCCACTAGATGGCAGCAGTGTATGCACTTTTTTTTAGACTGATCAAATTAACTATTGCGTATCTGTTCAAAATGTTACATTAAGACTGGCCAAATATGCTTAATTGGTTTATTAGTACATTTTCAAGTTCATAATTGTGCACTCCCCTTAAACAATACCATGGTATTATTTCACTGTAATAGCTACTGTAAATCAGACAGTGCAGTGCAGATTAACAAGAATGTAAGCTTTCTGCCCATATAAGACATGTTCATGTCCTGGGAGGTGTTCATGTAACTTACAACCTCATGCTAATCACATTAGCCTGCGTTAGGTTAACTGTCCCGTAGAGTTTAAAGTGGCTACAAATATGAATGTATTGAAAAACTTCTAATAAATAGTTTAAACGGTTTTGATGATATTGAAAAGCCATCCAGTGGCTATTTCCAAGTACCCCTGTAAACGGTATGTGGTATGAACTGGTATGTCGATGACATCACCCTGTGACCCTGCTTCATTTTATTCTAGCACACACACGAGTGAAGCTGAACGTGTTTCACAGTGATGTTTAGTCATTTATGACGTCTGAATGTCCAATGGAATCTGATGCCCAATTCCAAATCAACCTTTTTGCCCTGACCTATCCAATCCACAGGGTTGGGGTTGAACTGGGATAACCCTCATATCTCCCTGTGTGACCTCTGACCACTCTCCTTTGACCCCCCTGCAGTTGGAGCGTTTCACCAGCATGAGGATGAAGAAGGACAAGGAGAAGCCTCATGCAGCCGGGCAACGCCACTCCAACGCTGCCCACTACGAGGTTCCTACCCAGGGGACCATGCTGCACGACCACCCTGACGAATACGTCCTGGAACTCTTCGAACAGATGCTGGTGAGCGAGAGGGTTAAAGAAAGACTGATTGTCTACTGGGTGTGGACTACAGGCTATTCGTCTGTATCTTTTGGGACGCTGACTTAAAGGTATCTCTCTGTCCCCCACTCTCCCCCCCTCTCTCCCCCTTCTCTCTCTCCCCCCCTCTCTCTCCCCCTCTCTCTCCCCCCCTCCTCTCTCTCTCTCTCCCCCTCTCTCTCTCCCCCTCTCTCTCTCCCCCTCTCTCTCCCCCCTCTCTCCCCCTCTCTCTCCCCCCCTCTCTCTCCCCCTCTCTCTCCCCCCTCTCTCTCTCTCTCTCCCCTCTCTCTCTCTCTCTCTCCCCTCTCTCTCTCCCCTCCTCTCTCTTCTCTCCCCTCTCTCTCTTCTCTCTCCCCTCTCTCTTTCTCTCCCCTCTCTCTTTCTCTCCCCTCTCTCTTTCTCTCCCCCTCTCTTTTCTCTCCCCTCTCTTTCTCTCCCTCTCTCTCTCTCCCCTCTCTCTTTCTCTCCCTCTCTCCTTTCCCCTCTCTTCTCTCTTTCCCCCTCTTTCTCTTTTCTCTCCCCCTCTCTCTTTCTCTCTCTTTCCCCCTCTCTTTCTTTCCCCCTCTCTCTTTCCCCCCTCTTCTCTTTCCCCCTCTTTCTCTTTCCCCCCCTCTTTCTCTTTCCCCCTCTTTCTCTTTCCCCCCCTTTCTCTTCCCCCCCCTCTCTTTCTTTCCCCCCCCTCTTTCTCTTCTCCCCCTCTCTTTCCCCCTGCTCTCTCTCTCTCCAGGTGGATATGAACTTGAACGAGGAGAAGCAGCGGCCTCTGCGGGCGAAAGACATCGTCATCAAACGAGAGATGGTGTCTCAGTACCTCCACACGTCCAAAGCTGTGAGTAACAGGTTGATGTCCTGGGATCAGTCATACCTTCATAACATACACAGTAGACCTGGAGCAGCGGTAACTTGTCCTCTTTATGTCCTTTTACACTACTGCCGTGTGTGTGTGTGAGCTAGGGTCAGAACCAGAAGGAGAGCTCCAAGTCAGCCATGATATACATCCAGGAGCTGAGGACTGAGCCCAGAGACGCACAGCTCCTGGGCTGTCTGGAATCACTCCGGGTCTCCCTCAACAACAACCCTGTCAGCTGGGTGCAGAACTTTGGAGACGAGGGCCTGGTTCTGCTGCTCAACATCATGAGGAAAATCCAGGAGGAGAGGGACGAGTACCCGTAAGATATATCAAGCTCCTATTACCCCTTTTAGCTACCTAGCTACCCCCGTACCCCCTCTGACCCCCTCAACCCTTTTACCTTAACCTTTACTCCAGGAGGAAAGAGACCAGTACCCGGAAGTAGGGCTTTTATTAAATCAGTTTTCTCTTTTTCCTGATTCCATAGATTTTTCCTCCCAACAAAATTCCTTGTCTCAGTTGACCTTTTCCAGGTTTCCGTTTCCCCCAGTTCTTTCAAGTTGTCACTCAAAAATCACACTTTGTAAAATAGAATATCAAATTAAGTTGTTGTTCTAAGTCCACAGCAATGTTTTAACCCCATCAGAAGACGACTTTTTTTGTTGTTGATGAAATGTAGATTTTGTTGGTGTCGTTACCCTTTACAGTGCACACCTTGGAAGAGACCGGTGTTTAGTGTGTTTGTAGCTCACACGTGACGTTAGTTTGCACAACACATATCCACTGGATCGACGCAAATGGTCCTGATATCATTCTGCCAGATAGGCGCAGGCTACTTTGTAGTTTAACGTTTAATTGAGAAGGTTTTTGGGGAAAGCCTTTCCTTCTACCAGAAGACTGTTTTCATTTGCGTCATCGCCTACGGCCACACAAGGTTGCCTCTTCAGAAAGTTGCAGGAATGACACATCACTGTTGTGTTCTGCTCATGCCTTGTGATAAACTTTGGCTAATATATTTAGTTTATTCCCTATTAAGTTCAATACATTTTTTTTGTGGAATATTGTTGAATTCCGGTTGAATGTCTGGATCCCGTGATTACGTCCGCGTTTTACGCCCCTCTTACCACTTTTGCATTTACCCTCCCGGAGGAGAGAGACGAGTACTGGTAAGACGTCGACCCCCTCTTATTCCTACAACGCTCCAGTGGATTTGCTACTTGTTTGGTTTGGAAACCCCCTTATGTACAATAACACACCTCCCCCCCCCCCTCCTCTTTCCTCCGGTTAGAAACATGGGCATGAAGTGTCAACACGAGATTGTGCGCTGTCTCAAAGCCTTCATGAACAACAAGTATGGTCTGAAGGCCATGTTGACGTCTGCCGAGGGCATCCCTCTGCTGGTCCGAGCCATCAACCCCCTGGTCCCTCACATGATGGTGGATGTGGTCAAACTGCTCTCGGCCATCTGCATCCTGGAACACCCTGACAACCTGTAAGTATCTGTTTAGGTGTGTGTGTGTGTCTGTGTGTGTGTGTGTACCTTTCTGTGCATTAATATGTAACGCCCTCTGTAGTCATGAGCGTGTTCTGGAGGCCATCACTGAGGAGGCAGAGAAGCAGGACAATGAGAGGTTTCAGCCACTCCTCTTTGGTATGAACAAGCCCAACATCGCCTTGAAGAATGGCTGTATGCAGCTCATCAACGCTCTCATCAGTCGAGGAGAAGAGCTGGACTACAGGATCCACATCCGCTCAGAGCTGCTGAGACTGGGCCTGCGAGGCCTGCTGACTGTGAGTCACACAGACAGGTTCCAAACACTCATGTTTACCTGTAGGTTCAGGGAAGTTTGGATTTTTATTGACCCCCCTTCCAATCTTCAACCCACCCATCCCTCCCTCTTTCCCTCTTACTCTCCTCTCTCTCCCCCCCTTCTCCCCTCCCCCTCTTTCTCCTCCCACCTCCCCCTCTCTATCCTCCCACCTCCCTCTCTCTCCTCCCACCTCCCCCTCTCTATCCTCCCACCTCTCTGTCTCCTCCCACCTCTCTGTCTCCTCCCACCTGTCTCCTCCCACCTGTCTCCTCCCACCGCTGTCTCCTCCCACCGCTGTCTCCTCCCACCGCTGTCTCCTCCCACATCTGACTCCTCCCACATCTGACTCCTCCCACCTATGACTCCTCCCACCCCTCTCTGTCTCTCTCCTTCCTCCTCCCTGGGTCCTGTAGGATATTCGGACCATAGAGAATGAGGAGCTGAGGGTGCAGCTCAGTGTTTTTGACGAGCAGGCCGAGGATGACTCTGATGAACTCCAGGCCCGCCTCAACGACGTGCGCATCGAGATGGAATATCCTTCCACCACCAGGGAGGCTCAAAAAGTCTCTCTATGAAGGGAAGTTACTTTGGTTCAGATGTTAAGGTGATACAAGTTTATCGTGAGGCTGTCTCAAATTGTACCTTATACAGTGCACTACTGTTGATCACGGTCTATAGGGTAGCCCACTCTATAGGGAACAGGGTGCAACCTACCAGTCAGGTCACTGTCCTCTAACGTACATTCCTACATTTCACCACCAGGTGGCTCCAAGGTGCCATAATAGTTTCTCACACAAAAGCACAAGTAATTCTTCAGGGCTTTTGTTTTACCTTGTTGATTGCCTTGGCTCTGGTCACCATGACTGAGATGCATTTGATCACAGTAATAAACTGATCAGGAAGCTACTTAGCCTTTGATCAGATACTGATACCTGTCTTTAACAGGGCTTTGTCTTTGCTGCGTAATCCTTCACAATATAACACAATGACTACTGCATGTAAAGCGGTAGTCAACTATTTTGGAACCAGGTTACTGTAGATTGGGTTGCCTCTAAGCACAGTAGTATATCTTAGTAGTAGGGGTGGACTGATTCAGGGCGTTGATGCGGATTGTAAAATGTTCCTATCTGACCGCTCTGAACACTTGAGGTTGTGGTCCTTAACCATGCGGTCGTACTGACGTGACCGAGGTGTTCCAGATCCTGATGAACACGGTCAAAGACTCCAAGGCCGAAACACACTTCCTGTCTCTGATGCAGCACCTGCTGCTGGTTCGCAACGACTACATGGTCAGGTAAGGGACATAATATCACACACACACACACACACACACCTGCATTACAATCATGGTTAGGTTAAAACCACTACGTTCATTGACTGTGAATGCCTGTAACCAGGGATTGCGGTTTTGACCTCTTCCACTCCCCATGATCTCACGACCCTGACCCTGAACCTTGCCTTTTGTTCCCTCCCGCTCTACTACCGTGTGACTCAGAATATGTATTGTTGTGATGACCTGGGGGCCACGTATTGCATTGCTCTCCCTCTCCTTTCTGTGCCTCCGTTTCTGGATCTCTCTCTCTCTCTCTTATTCCTTCTCTTTTCTCGCTCCATCCCTTTTCTACCACTGTTTCTGGATCACTCTGGACCTCTTCTCTTTCCCCTCTATCTCTCTGTCTTTTTCTCTCCATTTCCTCAGTCTGTCTTCTCGGCGCGCCATTTCAAAGCTGCGAAATGAGTGCATGCAGAAGAGGTTTGAATGGAAATGAGCACATTCACCTCCTATCTCTGTAAATATGCTAATGTTCCCCAAAGGCAGTGAGCTTTCACTTGTGGAGAGAGGGGTAGGGCGAGGGAAGAGAGCGAGAGAGAAGTCGAGGGTGGAATGAAAGAGAGGAGCGAATACGCTGTGGAAGTATGCGACACACACTCTTATTTCCTTCTCTTATTTTCAGGGTGCTTTTCTAGGAACAGCCTTACAGCTGCAGTTTCCTAGAATCACTCAAATCTGAGTTGACATGTCAGGATTGTTGCTGGTCCAGTGTTCCTAGAATGGATTCTGACAGGCAGGAAGTTGTAGTGGTGCTGGGAGGGGAGAGAGAGAGAGGTGGTAAACATATGAGTCATGGAGGTTTTACAACGCAGTGACAG